>NW_027596493.1:0-269293 GCF_964194155.1 Cetorhinus maximus
ACAGCTCAGCCCAATTGAGGCCGTGCAATACAATGAGACAAATTATCAACTTTTGCCGTCACACCATTATTTCCTTCACAATCACTTGAGATTCCATTTTTACAATGTTTATCCGTCCTTCTCCAAGGTTATTTTCTACAACATTTTAGGAATTTTTCAACCTCAACCTGCATTTGAATGCAAGGCAAACTTGGGAACAAAATCACTTGTGAGCACAGAACAATATCTGCCAGGTTGCACCAATTTCCTCTCACTTTACTTTTAATCATCTCCCCATCATTTCATGAAGCCCCTGTGCGACAGGCAAGGTGAGTGGGAAGGGGCAGCAGAAAAGAACAACCGTGCAGATTGAGCAACTTGCAGAAAGGAAAAGGCTTGTTCTAGGAAAGTGAAAATTATCTGCGCTGTAAATACATCTTGCACAACATTTTGAACTTGATCTTCAAACTAGCATGCTTACCTGAGTGTCTTTGCTGCTCAATTCTCCCAGATCTCAGCTTTCCTCTTTTCAATTGAATTTGTCTTGGTCTCTTGTGCTTAGCACAGTTTTCAGGTTCCTCCTGGCAATGCACTGGGCTGGTCAATTCTTGTGAGTGCTCCGTGATAGATCAACACTCGGTATTTCTGTCCTCAGCAGTGGCTGCTCACCTTTGATTGTTTCAATCAAGGCTTGTATCAGTAACATCCATGCGGAAATTAAAATGCCGCTACTCTCTTCGCTCACTGCTCCTAGTCTGGTCTTTTCCTCACACTGAATTTGAATAAACATTCCAGGCTGCTGAATCGATCAGATATCAGGGACAGAGAGAAGCCCAACACCTTGACTCCTCCCCTCAGCCCAGTAAACAACAGTCACTGTACTTGATTTGCTGTTGATCTCTAAGCTTGTGAAAAAGTACATTTTGTTTCATAAAATGTGTAAAGCTACATTCCAGAACAGTTCAAATTTAACACATCAGTTTCATTCCATACAGGGTGCCTCACTACACTTAGAGTTACAGGTTACATTACAGTATTCATTTCATGTTAAACATACAGCCCGAGGGGTTTTACACAGCTTCCAGCAAGACTTGGCTTGGCCGGTGGTGAGAAAGGCTCTTCCAGTCTTTTTTCATTCATTTACACAGGACGTGGGTATCACTGGCTAGACCAGCATTTATTGCCCATTCCTAATTGCCCTTGAGAAGGTGGTGCTGAGCTGCCTTCTTGAACCGCTGCAGTCCATGTGCTGTGGATACACCCACATTGTGTTAGGGAGCGCTTCCAGGATTTGGATCCAGCGACAGTGAAGGAACGGTGACATATTTCCAAGCCAGGATGGTGAGTGGATTGGAGGGGAATCTGTAGGTGGGGGTGTTCCCATGTGTCCGTTGTCCTTGTCCTTCAGATGGTAGTGGTCGTGGGTTTGCAAGGTGCTGCCTAAGAAACTTTGGGGAGTTCCTGCTGTGCATCTAGCAGAAGGTACAGACTGGTGCCGCTGTGCGTTGGTGGTGTTGGGAGTGAATGTTTGTGGATGGGGTGCCAATTAAGCGGTCTGCTTTGTCCTGGATGGTGTCAAACTTCTGGAGTGTTGTTGGAGCGGCACTCACCCAGGCAATTGGAGCGTATTCCATCACACTCCTGACTTATGCCTTGTAGGTAGTGGACAGACTTTGGGGAGTCAGAAGGTGAGTTACTCGGCGCAGGATTTCTGGCCTCTGACCTGCTCTTGCAGCCACAGTATTGAGATGGTAGTCCAGTTCATTTTCTGGTCAATGGTAACCCCCAGCACATTGATAGTGGGTGATTCAGCGATGGCAATGCCATTGAATGTCAAGGGGTGATGGTTAGATTCTCTCTTGTTGGAGGTGGTAATTTCTTGGCACTTATGTGGCGTAAATGTTACTAGCCACTTGTCAGCCCAAGCCTGGATATTGTCCAGGTCTTGCTGCATTTGGACATGGGCTGCTTCAGTAACTGAGGAGACACGAACGGTCCTGAACATTGTGAAATCATCAGCGAACGTCCCCGCTTCTGACCTTTTGATGGACGGAAGGTCATTGATGAAGCAGCTGAAGATGGTTGAGCTGAGGATACTACCCTGAGGAACTCCTGCACTGTTGTCCTGGAACTGAGATGATTGACCTCCAACAACCACAACCATCTTCCCTAGTGCTGGGTATGACTCCAACCAGCGGAGAGCTTCCCCCCATTTCCCATCGTCTCCAGATTTGATCGGGCTCCTTGATTCCACACTCGGTCAAATGCTGTCTTGATATCAAGGTCAGTCACTCTCACGTCACCTCAGGAGTTCAGCTTTTTTGTCCATGCTCGAACCAAGGCTGTAATGAGGCCAGGAGCTGAGTGACCCTGGCCAAACCCAAACCTGTCAGTGAGCAGGTTATTGCTAAGCAATGGCCGCTTGATTGCGCAGTTGATGACCCCCTTCCATGACTTTACTGATGAACGAGAGTAGAGTGATGGGGCGGTAACTGGCTGGGTTGCGTTTGCCCTGATTTGTCTGTACAAGACATACCTGGGCAATTTTCCACATTGACGGGTAGATGCCAGTGTGGTAGCTGTACTAGAACAGCTTGGCTAGGGGCACGGCATGTTCCGGAGCACAAGTTTCAGTACCATTACCGCAATATTGTCAGGGCCCATAGCCTTTGCAGTATCCAGTGTCTTCAGCCATTTCTTGATATCAAGTGGAGTGAATCGCTTTGGCTGAAAACTGGCATCTGTGATGCTGAGGACCTCAGAAGGAGGTCGAGATGGATCATCCACTCGGCATTTCTGGCTGAAGATTATTGCAAGTGCTTCAGCCTTATCTTTTACACTGATGTGCTCCGCTCCACACTTGGTCAAATGCTGTCTTGATATCAAGGTCAGTCACTTGACTCTGTCTGTCATTTGCTGCTTATGCTGTTTGGCTCGCAAGTCGTCCTGTGATGTAGCTTCACCAGGTTGATACCTCATTTTTAGGTATGCCTGGAGCTGCTCCTGACATGCCCCCCTGCACTCTTCAATGAACCTGGGTTGAACCCCTGGCTTGATGGTAATGGCAGAGCAGGGAACTTGCCGGTTTATGAGGTTAGAGATTGTTTCGGGTACAATTCTACTGCTGCTGATGGCCCACAGAGCCTCATGGATGCAGTCTTGAGTTGCTAGGTCTGTTTGAAATCCATCCCATTTAGCACAGTGGTAGTGCTACACAACACAATAGAGGGTATCCTCAATGTGAAGATGGGACTTTGTCTCAACAAGGACCGTGTGGTGCTCACTCCTACTGATACTGTCATGGACAGATGCTTCTGCAGCAGGTAGGTTGGTGAGGATGAGGTCAAGTATGCTTTCCCCTCTTGTTGGTTCCCTCACCACCTGCCACAGACCCAGTCTAGCAGCTATGTCCTTTAGGACTCGGCCAGCTCGGTCAGTAGTGGTGCTACCGAGCCACTCTTGGCGAAATGGACATTGCCGTCTCCTACCCAGAGTACATTCTGCACCCTTGCCACCCTCAGTGCTTCTTCCAAGTGGTGCTGAACATTGGTGAACACTGATTCTTCAGCTGAGAGGGGTGGTAGGTGCTAATCAGCAGGAGGTTTCCTTGTCCATGTTTGACCTGATGCCATAAGACTTCAGAGTCCAGAGTCAATGTTGAGAACTCCCAGACCAACTCCATCCTGACTGTATACCACTGTGCTACTGCCTCTACTGGGTATAATCCTGCCAGTGGGACAGGACATAACCAGGGATGGTGATGCTGGTGTCTGGGACATTACCTGTAAGCTATGATTCAGAGTATGACCATGTCAGATTGTTGCTTGACTCGTCTGTGAGGCAGCTATCCCAATCTTGGCACCAGCCCCCGCAGGTTACTAAGGGGAACTTTGCCAGGTCGACAGCGCTGAGATTGCCATTGTCATTTCCGGTGTCTAGGTCCATGCCGGGTGGTCAGTCCCGCTTCATTCTGTTTTGACATTTTAGCGGTTTGATACAATGAGTGTCTTGCTGGGCCATTTCAGAGGGTATTTAAGAGTCACATTGCTGTGGATCTGGCGTGACATGTAGGCCAGAGCACTAAGGAGAGCGGGTTTCATTCCCTGAAGGACATTAGTGAACCAGGTGGGTTTTTACAACAATCAACAATGGTTTCATGGTCATCATTAGAATTATAATTCCAGATTTTTATTGAATTCAAATTCCACCATTTACCGTGATGGGATTTGATCCCGGCTCCCCAGAGCACTATGCTGAGTCGCTGGATAACTAGTCCAGTGACAATACCGCTTTGTCACAACCTCCCCCAAGTCACATCCTTCCCAAACGCCTGCATTCTCACCCCCTCTGCACGTTGCCCTCGAGGTGGCTGTGGTGGGGAAGAGACCGTTGTTCACCTCCTTGTGGATTGTGCCTTTGCAAAGAAGGTCTGGAGAGAGATGCAGTGGTTTCTGTCGAGGTTCATGCCGAGCAGTTCTGTGACACAGGACTCTGTGCTCTACGGGCTGTTCCCAGGGACACACACTGAGACAAACATCAACTGCAGCTGGAGGATCATCAACTCGGTGAAGGATGCTCTTTGGCCTGAAACCTATTGGTCTTCCAGTGCAAAGAGTTGTCCCCGACGGATTGTTGCAGACTGGCACATTCCAAGGTCTAGGAATATGTGCTGAGGGACGCACTAAAGCTCAGGGCAGGGGCTGCAAAGGACTCGTTCATGTCACAGTTGCTGGAGCAACATTCTCAGAAGCTGTGTGAAGATTTATGGAGTGTGCGCAGTGCATGGTCATCATCATCTCCCTGCAATTGAGTGACTATTAGGGCCTCCCCTGCGTCTCCATGACAGAAGCATTCTCACATTCTGCCATAAGCCAGATGGAAGCCAAACGTTCACAAATGTGATGTGAGGGACTATGGTGTCTCCTCACTGCATGTCATCATCATCCTCCACAAATCTAGCAACTATGAGGGCCTCCCGAGCGTGCCTGCCTCGTCTAGCCTGTGCGAGGTCCTCATCCCCGTCATCGCCGCCTCCGAGGACCTCCTCAGCCTCATCCCCTTCGGCGTCCTCCTCATCGGAGGAGGTCTGCAGCTCCTCCAGCTCCTCCTCAGCCAGCTCGTCTCCCTGTTGGAGCGCCAGGTTGTAAAGGGCACAGCAAACGATGACCCTCAGCCACCAGTCACCTCAACGGCAAGGCTGCACTTGCCCCCCACTCCCCCTCACCCACAAAAGTCGCCTCCGAGGCAGGGCAGCACACACCCCCGACCCCCCCTGTGCCCCTGAAGCCTGGAAAGCAACAGGCAACCCCAGTGAGCTGTTCACTCACCTCCAGTTTACCCAAAGTGCAGCCGCCAAGTGCACGTCACCTCTGTGCTGTTGTGAAACACGTCAGCGTGCTTTCCCGCTGACGTGGACGGATGATCCAGCGGGGGTGCAAGAGCCTGGCGGGATGGCCTGATAATGATATGCTGGTGTATTACAATGAGGTTCCCGATGACCGATGGTGGGAAACGCGGCCTGTCGTTGGCGGGCTGAGCGGACAATCACAACCTGCCTTCCCACCATCGTGAAACCGATCGCGCCACCTATCATGCCCACCACCAGCGGGCACGGAAAATTCAGGGACAAATGCGGGTTAATTAAGAAGAGCCAGCATGGATTTCTTAAGGGAAAATGGCGTTTCCCTAACTTGCTGAAATTTTCTGAAGAGGTAACAGAGAGGGTTGGTGAAGGTGATGCTGTTGATGTGGTGTACATGGACTTCCAAAAGGCATTTGATACAGTGCCACACAGACTTGTGAGAAAAGTTATATCTCATGGAATAAAACAGACAGTAGCAATGTGGATAGAAAATTGACTGAGTGACAAGAAACAGAGAGTAATAGTTAATGGATGATTTTAGGGCTGGAGGCGGGTTTGTAGTGGAGTTCCCCAGGGGTCAGTATTGGACCCTTGCTTTTCCTGATATATATGAATGGTTTAGACCTTAGAGTAGAGGAAAATTTTTCAAAATTTGCAGACGATACAAAACTTGGAAGCAACTGTGAACCGTGAAGAGGGCAGTGGAGAACTTGAAAAGGACACAGACTAGTTGGTCGAATGGGCGGATATGTGGCAGATGAAGTTCAGTGTGGAGAAATATGAGCTGATGCATTTTGGTAGGAAGAACATAGAGAGACAGCACAAAATAAAGGGGGCGTCGACACAGATGGACCTGGGTGTGTATTTGCATAAGTCATTAAAGGTGGCAGGACAAGTTGAGAGAGCAGTTAACACAGCGTTCAGTATCCTAGGCTTTATTAATAGGGGCTTGTATAAGACACGAGTTAGACCACAGCTGGAGTACTGCGTACAGTTCTGGGCACCACATTTTAGGGAGGATGTGAAGGCATTGGAGAGAGTGCCGAAGAGGGATGTGGAAGATCAGTTACGGAGTAAGATTGGAGACGTTGAGACTGTTTTCCTGAGAGAAAAGAAGGCTGAGAAGAGAGTTGATAGAGGTATTGAAAGTCATGAGAGGTCTGGAGAGAGTAGATAGGGAGAAATTGTCCCCACTTGTGAAATGATCGAAAATGAGGGGATACAGATTTAAAGCAACGGGTAAAAGAAGCAGAAGTGACATAAGAGAAACCGATTTCACACCGTGAGTGGCTAGGGTCCGGAATGCACTGACTGAGAGTGTGGTTCAATCAAAGCATTCAAGAGGGAATTAGATAATTAGTTGAAAAGAAACAATCTGTAGGGTTATTGGGTGAGGGCAGGAGAATGGCACTGGGTATTGAGATGCTCATTCAGAGAGCCAGTACAGACACGATGGGCCGATTGGCCTGCTTATGCACCGTAACCATTGTGTGATCGTGAATTTAGACGCTTGTCAGCAGCTGTGTAAAGTCTATGAGCTTTGAGCTGGGAGCTTGCTGTACTTTTAAGAGCGGTATCAGCAGCGGCAGCAGAGAACTGGTTTAAAATGTTGTGAGGTAAAAGCTGCAGTGGAGTGAGAGAGAGAGAGAGAGAGTGGTGGAGAGGTGTATTTGCAAGTGAATGGTGCTTTTGTATGAACGGTTTTCCAGGATTTGGGGCTCCATTGTCCAAAACAACTTCTTTCACTGCCCAAAATAGGCTAAAGACTGAACTCAATGGGCAGAATTTTTGGCTTGGTGGGCGGGCGCGTGTCCGATTCGCTCGAGCCTGAAATGAAACATGTTGACATCAGCCGAGCGTCCCAACGTCAACGCGCACTCTCGCGATATTTCGGTGCATCATTAAACATTGGCCTACGCTGCACCTGCAGAACAAATGAAGCAAACTCAGGCCAATAACACAAAATCAAATGTCATTTAATGTTGCAGGTGACAGATTCCTGAACTGAACATTAACCGGTGTTGTTTGTCACACCATTAAAAAACTCAAAGCAAAATGGGGGAACAAAACATCACCCGTGACAAGACCATCTTGTGCTTAAGGTGCTTTAAATTTACATTTGTGGGTGCTATGTCTAGGTGCTGCCCCCTCGCTGGCACTGGCATTGGAGGCAGCCTGCTGACTCTGCTGCCTTGTTGGCCTGGGTGACCTTGGCGGTCGTCCTCTGGCCAGTGGAGCCTGTGCTGTCCCCACCTGGGAGGGAGCGGCCAGTGCCATGGCTGCCATCTCCCCAGTCGCCGCAGCCTCATCAGATGCCACGGTCACTGGCAGAGGGGCAGAGGGGCTGCTGCCATCATCCGTAGGGCCCTGAGAGGAGCCCGCAGAGACAACAGGCAGCTCGTGCGCCAACGTGAGGTCACTCAGGACCTCCCTGCTCACCATTGATGGACGGGCACCTAGCTGGTATACTGGGTACCCCATCCATCTCACACACGGACACTGACCACCTGAGGTCATTGCCGGTGTGAGCGCTTGCAGGTCCGAGTGTATCCCCAGGGACCCCTGATCCTGTCCCTGGGGCAGCCTCTCCCTGACAGTCACCACTCTCTCCTTGGCTGAGGCAGTGCGCTCAGTGGTCATGCTCCGCATGGACTCCTCCATAACGGAGACCATGGCGCACATACCCTCATAGATCTCCGCTAGATCCTCCCGCACACCCCGCTGGACGTCCAGCATCTGCTTCCTAATGGACGACTCCAGAGGCTCATCATCAGCCTTCGACTGAGCATCGTCCTGGTCTCCAGCAGTCCTCCGACTGCCAGCACCCTGGGCACTCTCTGCCTCCGCCTGCACCTCAAACGAGTGTGAAGTTCCCTCACCAATGTGCACTGAGATACTGGACGGCCATCTAATGCTGGTATCTGCGCTGGTGCCTGCTTGACAGAGCGGGTGTGAGGCAGGCGCGTGGGGAACATGGTGATCTTCCGGGGTCAGGGGTGGCCCTTCAGGGTCCTGAGTGCGAGCGCCTGCTGCTGAACCCAAAAGGGAGAAGATGAACATGTCGTTAGTGAAAGTCATCAGACTCTCACTGTACATGCCAGGCACCCTGGTGAGACAACGGAGATCTGCTTCATGGTGCCCTCGTCTTTTGATTGTCAATGGGGACTCCAGGTTCGAGGCGCACATCAATGAAGAGGCTACACTAGAATGGTTGCACAAGCTGAAGTTCTCACCTCAGTGCGCTGCACTCTGACCTTCGTCTGATACCCCAACCTCACCATGGCTGGTTGACCGAGGTACTTGCTGCCCCTCGAGTTCCAAGGCCTTCTGCTTATAGTGAGTGAGGATGAGGAGGTGTGGGGTTCCCCGCCAGTCTGTGACCTCTCAATATTGTTATGGGATGTCTTCTCCTGAAAGTATAGAGGAGCAGTGAGTCCACTCTCTACCTGCAGCGCCATTGCAGCCAGTCCAACCCCAGCTGAGGACCATCTCGCAGGGCACATCCGATTCGTGGCACTCGACCCGCAAGGCACTCAGTCCATGCAGCCAGGGCTCACCCCCTTGGCGAACTTCGGCATCATTGGCAGCTGCCACTGACTGTAACACCCCTGAGGTCCATGGGGGATGGCCAGCCCCTAACTGTTCTCCACACTGACCCATGCCAACATGCTACTCATGGGCACTCATCCTTCCTAAGAATGGGTTTGGGTGCATGCCCAGTGCTCTTATTACCATTGCCACTCATTCCTTCCAGTTTCTAACACATGCCCCGGACCCTCCGAACCATATCCCCAGCACCTTCAGGCCGTCAGCCCTGACGGTGAAGGGGACAAAGGATCGGTCAGCCCAGTTCCCAAAGAACATGGCCTCGCTCTTCCCACGATTTACCTTGGCTGCCGAGGCTAGTTCAAACTGGTCGCAGATGTGGATCAGTCTGCGCACCGACAGTGGATCCGAGCAGAAGACAGCGACATCGTCCATGTACAGGGAGGCTTTGACCTGAGTGCCTCCACTGCCTGGGATCGTCACTCCTCTTATGCCCGGATCCTTCCTGATGGACTCAGCAAAGGGTTCTATGCGACACACAAACAGGACAGGCGAGAGAGGACAGCCCTGCCTGACTCCAGATTTAATGGGAAAGCTATCTGTTTCCCACCCATTGATTGAGACTGCGCTACTGATGTTAGTGTAGAGCAGTTGGATCCAGTTGCGAATTTCGTCCCCAAACCCCATTTTGGAGAGCACATCCACCATCTAGGTGTGCGATATTCTGTCAAAGGCCTTCTCCTGATCCAAGCTGATGAGGCAGGTATCCACACCCCTGTCCTGTACATAGGCAATCGTATCCCTGAGCAGCGCCAGGCTGTCAGAGATCTTCCTGCCCGGCACAGTGCAGGTCTGGTCAGGGTGGATCACCAATTCCAGAGCGGATTTGACCCGATCGACGATGACCTTGGACAGAAGCTTATAGTCCACATTCAACAGTGAAATGGGTCACCAATTTCTAATTTCCTCCCTTCCCCCCTTGTGCTTGTAGATGAGGGTGATGATGCCTTTCCTCATGGATTCTGACATACTGCCGGCCAGGAGCATACTCTCGTACACTCCTAGCAGGTCTGGCCCGATCAAGTCCCACAGAGCCGAATACAACTCCGCCAGCAAGCCGTCGCTTCCAGGAGTTTTACTCTTCTCGAAGGACTCAAGGGCCTTAGTCCCTGGAACAGAAGATGATCTTGGAGGCCTCCGAGGCAAAGAGCGAGGCTTGCTGGCTCTTCACCTCTTGGAGTTCCTCCTTGACATCGACCCCCATCGACTGCAGCCAGAGCAGATTCTGCATCTTTTTCTGGAGTCGGGACATTTCCCTCTGTTCCTTTCTAGCTTTCTGGGTGCCTTTGAGGATGAAAAACCTCTTGATGCTTACCTTGATCACTTTGGAGAGAGAAACTGAGTGAACTTTTCAGGTGAATGACCTTTCATCACAACCTGAAACGTTAACTCTGTTACTCCACACAGAGGCTGAAAACCTGCTGTGTATTTCCATCATTTTCTGTGTGTATTATCACAGAGATATTCTGTTTCTGCTCATTACTGAATATTCCAAACACTTTACTCCATGAAGCACTTTTGAAGTGTTGAAATGTGTTTTGCTGTTGTAAGTGTGGCAGTTATTTTGTACCCAGCAAGGACCCATATACAACAGCGGGATAATGACAAATAACCTCTTTTAACTGATGTTGGTTGAAGAATAAATGTTCAGCAGGAAACCAGGGAGAATTCCCCAGCTTGAATCGTACCTGGGATCTTTTTCAGCTACTTGTTAAAGCCTTGATTTCCGATCTCCTCCAACAGGACTGTCATCTTGGATTAAGTGCACAAATCTCTGGAGTGAGATTTGAACCCACAACCTTCTGCTTGAGAGGCTACAGAGTCAGCAAGTGAAGCACAGGAGTAAATGGAGCTGGATCGTGAGTTTGGAGCTATACTGATGTAAGTGAAGATACTTTTAGTCAGCTGAATGGAGTGTCTCTTTAAATCTCTGCGTAGCTCTTTTCACAGACATTCTGTAAACAGCTTTTGGCTGGGTGGGTGGGGGAGGGGGGGAAGCTGTGTTGTTTTTTACAACTGTCCCTAACCTGTTTGACCAGAATTTTCTATTTTAAATTCAGACTTTAGCGACATGTCCTCTTTGTTTTCAGTTGTCTCACTGCCCCCCTCACATCAGTGTCTTAGCTTTTCACATTGACATTTTTTTTGCTGATGTCTTGAAATTCTTTAATGTTTCTTTCCATTCCCTGGTGTAAATATCATCTCAGTCGTCTGCACACAAGTTTACAGCACAGAAACCGGCCGGGACAATTCCGGTTCGACTGTCATCTGGAAATTGGGCCCAAATAGCGTTTGAAAGTGCACTGGTATGGTTATGCTTCGAGTTACCGTTAATTAAATTGCACAATCAGAAAGGAAAAATCTAAGATCAACCAACGCAATCAGGCAGAATAATAGAAAGCAATCTTTTCTTTGTTTTCCATAAGCAGCGTTCCTTGAGCTATTTAATAGAGGCAGCACTGATGTTGATTCTATTGCTACCACTGAAAATACTGTAACTCCTTCCGCTGACTGGAAAGGCGTCAGCAACAGTTGCGCCTGCGCACTCGGGCCTCACTGTTGAATAGAAAAGTAGAGAGCTGATGCTTCAGTTATTCAGGGCATTGGTGTGACCCCATCTGGAGCACTGTGTACACTATTGGTCTCCTTATTTGAGGAAGAATGTCAATGCGTTGGAAGCCATTCAGATACGGTTTACCCAGCTAGTACCTGGATTGGGCGGATTGCCTTATGAGGAAGGATTGGACAGGCTAGGCCTGTATCTGCTGTAGTTCAGAAGAGTAAGGGGCGACTTGATTAAAACATACAAGAAGCTGAGGGGCCTTGAGAGGGTGGATGTGGAGAGGATGTTTCCTCTTGTGGGAGAATCTTGTATTTGGGGCCACTGTTTAAGACAGAGGTGAGGGGAAATTCTTTTCTCTCAGAGAGTCGTGAGACTTTGGAATTCTCTTCCTCAACAGGCGATGGAAGCAGAATCGTTGAATATTTTTAATTATTGAGAAGTAAGTGGGTGAAAGGTTATCGAGGGTAGGGGGTAATGTGGAAATGAGGTTACAATCAGATCAGCCGGGAGCTTATTGAGTGGCAAAGTGGGCTTGAAGGGCTGAGAGGCCGACTCCTGTTGCTAATTCATATGTTCATGTGTTTTTGTTAGTAACATGAAGAGGTTTTCACCCTCAAAGGTATTCAGAAGGCAAGAGAGAGAGGGAGAGGCTGGGGGAACGTTTCCTGTCTCCAGAAAAACCTGCTCCAGCTGCAGTCGATGGGGGTCGATGTCAAGGAGGAGCTCCAAGAGGTGAAGGGCCAGCAAGCCTCGCTCTTTGCCTCGGAGGCCTCCAAGATCATCTTCCGTTCCAGAGTCCGCTCCGTGGAGCAGGATGAGACGTGCTCACGTTTCTTCTTCCAAAAGGTACACAGAGAGAGCTCTGTGATCAGCAGCCTGAAGGAAGAAGACGGCTCAGTAAAGTCATCGCAGTCCGACATTTTGAGGATCAGCAAATCCTTTTATGTCGGATTGTATGACGTGAAGCCCACAGACAGTACGGAGTCCCAGTCCTTCCTGTCCTCCATTACAAAGGGCTTTGATGACAGTACATGGGAGAGTCTGGACAAACATGGTGGATGTGCTCTCCAAAATGAGATTTGGGGAGGGATTCCGCAACACGGCAGGAGTCTCACCCCCTCTGCACGTTCCCCTTGAGGTGGCTGTGGTGGGGACAAGACCGTTGTTCACCTCCTTGTGGTTGTGCCTTTGCAAAGAAGGTCTGGACGTCGGTGATAGACGCTCTTTGGTCTGCCTGAAACTTGTTGGACTTCCAGCGCAAAGAGTTGTCCCCGACCGAGTGTTGCAGACTGGCACGTTCCAAGGTCCAGGACTACGTGCTGAGGGACGCACTAAAGCTTGGGGCAGCCACCGCAAAGGCGCAATGGGGAAGGGTCGCTGTCTAAGACCTTTCTGCCACAGTGCACCCAGGGACTGGGAAATGTTGAGAGCCCCTCGGGCTGTACAGCTCCAAATGAATGTCTGCAGTGAATACTAATTATATTGAAGCACCTCAGAGAGCAACATGATGTATGTTGATAACTCCAATACTTTTGTCTGATTGTCTGCATTGACCATATTGAAATGATTGTAATATTCATTGATTGTATCGATGCACCTTGTGATCAATGTGTAAAAGTTGAATCTGATTGTACTTTTGTGATGGTGATTTTGAAATGTTTTGGAATGTTCCTCCAGATATTTTATGAATAAAGTATATTTTTCAAAAAAAAATCTGTTCTTATCAGTTTAATATCCGATACGTCCTTTATCTGGGGACCAAATATTAAATTTATTTTTGGAGCAGGGAGATGGAACAGGATCTTTCTCCGTCCATTCCACACATCGACCTGGTATTGCAGCGTCTTCAGGAATGGTGCAGTTTTGCCCTCTACAGGGTGAAAGGGAAACTGAAAAGAAGAAAAAGTCATTCAGAGCATTGTCCTGCTTTCCATCATTGATCTGGTTGAACTGAACTTGTGCTGAGTGGCAGGACAGGCTCATTGGTGCCAGACTGAGTGATGCCCCCTTTACCTTTAATTTCTCCTTTAACTCCTCTCAATTCCTCCAAATAAAAGGTGTGGCCATGGGTACCCGCACGGGCCCCCGCTATGCCTGTCTCTTTATGGGGTATGTGGAACATTCCTTGTTCCAGTCCTACTCCGGCCCCCTCCCACAACTCTTTCTCCGGTACATCGATGATTACTTCGGTGCTGCTTCATGCTCTCGTCGGGAACTGGAAAAATTTATTAATTTTGCTTCCAATCTCCACCCCTCCATCATTCTCACATGGTCCATCTCTGACACTTCCCTTCCCTTCCTTGACCTCTCTGTCTCAATTTCTGGTGATAGACTGTCCACCAATATCCATTACAAGCCTACCGACTCCCACAGCTACCTTGACTACAGCTCCTCACACCCTGCTTCCTGTAAGGACTCCATCCCATTCTCTCAGTTCTTTTGCGTCCGTCGCATCTTTTCTGATGCTGCTACCTTCAAAAACAGTTCTGCCACCACCAAACACACCTTCCCTTCACCCCCCTTGGCGGCATTCCGTAGGGATCGTTCCCTCCGGGACACCCTGGTCCACTCCATCACCCCTACTCCTCAACCCCCACCTATGGCACCTCCCCATGCACACGCAAAAGATGCAACACCTGCCCCTTCACTTCCTCTCTCCTCACCGTCCAAAGGCCCAAACACCCGTTTCAAGTGAAGCAGCATTTCACTTGCATTTCCTCTGACTTAGTCTACTGCATTCGTTGCTCCCAATGCGGTCTCCTCTACATTGGAGAGACCAAACGTAAACTGGGCGACCGCTTTGCAGAACACCTGCGGTCTGTCCGCAAGAATGACCCAAACCTCCCTGTCGCTTGCCATTTTAACACTCCACCCTGCTTTCTTGCCCACATGTCTGTCCTTGGCTTGCTGCATTGTTCCAGTGAAGCCCAACTCAAACTGGAGGAACAGCACCTCATCTTCCGACTAGGCACTTTACAGCCTTCCGGACTGAATATTGAATTCAACAACTTTAGATCTTGAACTCCCTCCCCCATCCCCACCCCCATTTCCGTTTCTTCCCCCTCCCTTTTATTTTTTCCAATAATTTATATAGATTTTTCTTTTCCCACCTATTTCCATTATTTTTAAATTTATACCTTTTATGCCCTGTTAGTCTTATATCACCCCACCCCCACTAGAGCTGTACCTTGTGTGTCCTCCCATCCATTCTTAATTAGCACATTCGTTTAGATAATACCACCACCTTCAACACCTCTTTGTTCTTTTGTCCCTGACATCTTTTGGTTATCTGATCCTATCACTGCTTGCTTGTCCCTACAACCACACCCCCCCCCCGCCCGACTTCTCTCCCTCCACCCCCCCACCTTAAACCAGCTTATATTTCACCCCTCTCCTAGTTTTACTCAGTTCTGTTGAAGGGTTATGAGGACTCGAAACGTCAACTTTATTCTTCTCCACCGATGCTGCCAGACCTGCTGAGTTTTTCCAGGTAATTCTGTTTTTGTTTTGGATTTCCAGCATCCGCAGTTCTTTGTTTTTATATCTGAATGATGCCCCCCGTTGGATTTTGGTGCAACTGCAGGGCTGCTGCTGGTTTGCACTTGTGCTGCTTGTCAGGGTGGAGCCCGGGACTGGACGATGCCCCCTGTTGGATTTTGGTGCAACTGCAGGGCTGCTGCTGGTGTGCACTTGTGCTGCTTGTCAGGGTGGAATCCTGGACTGGAAAATGCCCCCTGTTGGATATTGGTACAACTGCAGGGCTGCTGCTGGTGTGCACTTGTGCTGCTTGTCAGGGCGGAGCCCGGGACTGGACGATGCCCCCTGTTGGGTTTTGAAGCTGTTGCAGGCGCTGCTTCAGGGAGGCAGCATCAAGCAAGAAAGGTCCTGATGCTCAATGCTGGCTGTCGGGTCTTCAGCCCGTGTTCGGCCACACGCAGCAAAACGGACGGTGAAGCCGGAGGCCGAGGAAGACGGGACGGGTGCATGGGTTTCTGGGTTATCGCTTCTCGGCCTTTTGGCTAAGATCAGTTGTAGTGAAGCGACGGCTAAAACCAAAGGAGCCCCAAACCAGGGGGTACGTAACACCATTCGGGTGACAGTGAAGGACAGTGAAGGAGGAGCACCCATGGATCGGGCCTTCTTCATCAAGCGGATCCTGTTGAAGGCGTTTGGATTGGAAGCGGAGGAGATCTACTCCCTGCAAGACTTCCCCAGCGCTGGATATTTCGACGTGACCTTCAGGAATGTTGCTGCCTGCGTCAAGTTCCTGAAGGTGTTCGAGAAGAAGAGACACCAGCCGGAGATGAAGATCCTGACGGTGGAGCCGCTCTTTGCTCTGCCGTTGCAACGGGACCGTGTGGTGACGGTGCATCTCTACAACCCCCACGTCGCTGTCACTGACGTGTTCACCTTCCTCGCCAGGTACGTCGACAAGGTTGGGAGCTGCACCGAGGTTAGAGACGCCTTCGGGATTTGGACCAGCAAACGCCAGGTTAAGGTCACGCTCAAGACCGACGGTAAGGGAGCCGTCTTCCACCCTCCTTCCAGATTTGCTATCGGGGGAAGCCGTGGCTACCTGGTCTACGCTGGACAACCCAAACTTTGTCACTCATGCGGCAAGTCTGGTCATGTGGCGGCCAACTGCAGCGCCGCCCTCTGCAAGAACTGCAAACAGGAAGGGCACCAGACAAAGGACTGAAAACAGACTAAGTGCTGCAACCTGTGTGGCGAGGCAGGTCACCTCTACAGGACCTGCCCCAAACGCTGCCTCACTTATGCACGGGCAGCCAACGCCAATGAGGGGGAAGCAGAAGAAATGCTTCGTGTCACTACTACCAAGGACTCTTGTAACACTCCAAACACCATGGCCCCCAGTGAGAACAACGGGACAAAGGAGGACACAGAGAGAGACAAGGTGGAGGATAAGATTGAGGCAGCAGACAGCCAATCAACAGCACTGCCCCCTGAACCTCCCACTCCTCAGGAGAGCGAATCAATGGAGGAGGAAGCAGCGGAAAATCAGCAGGGGGAGTGGCAGCTGGTGAAGAGAGCCAAAAGGAAGAAGGGGCTAAGAAGGGACCAAGCCACTTCCCAGACAAGTGGCAAGAGGCGTCTCCTATCCGACACGGATGACAAGGACAGCTGCTCTTCAGACGAAGAAAGGTAAGGGCGGCACCTACAGAAGAAGCGGAAAAGCTCTAGGGAGTTGGAGGACGAGACACCCGAGCTCCAGAACATTGGCGACAATGAGGAGACCAGCGCACCCCGACTTTGCCCACAACCTGAAGAGGCCAGTGCACCCCAACCCCAGCAATCTGGGAGCAGTGAAGCGCTCAGCGCACCCCAGCTCCGGGAAGCCGGGAGCAGCGACGCCCCAGAGGGGGAGAGGATTGGGGAAGCTTCTCCAACAGAGGACATTTCAAATCCCGTCCTCTACACGAATCCCCAGATGCCACCTGAGCAGAACATCTCCAATGGGGAGGTTCAGGACAGTTTCCTCAGCCCATCCAAAGTGAGGCAATTTGTGAACACTATGGGTATGCAGGAGCAGACCAAAGGTCTCGGACTCTCAGAGACAACAGGTTTGGTAAGACACTAAATGCTTTAAAATGGGTGTAAAGATTGTATCCAGAAATGTGCGTAGCATTAAATCTACTACTCGATGTGTTGCGACCTTGGACTACCTTGCCAAGGTCAAAGCTGACCTGTTGTTTCTGCAGGAGTGTGCGATACCACTTCTCATCTCCTGCAGGGGTCCAAGTGAGGCCTCACCCTCCCACTTCAATCCAGTTTCACTCTCTGCAACATCAAACATTCCAGTTAGAGAGGGGAAAGGGGGACGTCCAACATCTAGAGGATCAATGTCCCACCAGCTTCAGGTACAAGATCTCTCCTTCCTCTGGGACCTAACCACAACTCCCTTGTGGCACCACATGGCAACAGGCACAAATGTCAATGCTCGATTCCTCCAATGGGGTCCAGCTAAACAAGAGAAAGAGCCCATCAACCAGGTTGTGCATCACATCCCCACACAACATCCCTGAGGGAGAGAGAGGGGGAACTGACACATTCTGCACCTTCTGGAAAGTACAAGCTTTGTTCCTGGAATCCCTCTGATCCAATGGAGCAACTTTCAGGTGACAGGTGATGAAAATCTGAGGGACACATTCAACACAAGTCATGATTCAGTGACTCCCTCCCAACATGGAGACCCCAATGATCAGCTTCCTCTTACCAAGGAACGGTCATCTCCAAGGAAACGGAACACATCCAGGTCAAAGCGGAGCTTGTCCAGCTCCCGCTCGTCTCTTGGCAACACAAAAGTTGAAAAGGAGTCCTCAGCTTTGCTGTCCAGGAGGCAACTGAAGAAAGATTAAAAAGGGACAGGAAGTGAATCAAGTGAAGCCATTGAGATGGGACCAGCTGGAGAAAGCAGAGAGATCCTTGCCCATTGTGGTCAATGAAGCTGTATCTCCGGGTGGAGTCCTTGTCTGGGCTCAGTGTAGCTACACAGCGGTCAATGTAGAGCTTCAGGGGCATGTGGTTGATCATTGAAACAGAGGCCTCAATGTGAATGAGCTCACCCAGGTAGTAGACAGTCGAAGTGCGCTCTGTAAGCCAGTCACCTGAAGTACAAGAGGACAAGGGTTAGAGACAGTGGCTGTAACTCCCAGTGAGTGACTACAGGAAATCACTCCCCATCCACCCATCACATACCATTCATTAGGCGCAGAGAGAATGACAGATGCCCTTCTCCAGACTTGGTGGAGCTGAATGGGATCCAGGTGGGCTTGATGGGGTCACTGCTCACATTGCCCTTCCTGGAAAGGCAGGGGAGTCATTTTAGGACATCTTCAGAGACCACCAGCAGCTGTAGATCTTATTGACAAAGCGAATAAAGATTCTCACCTCAAATAACGACAATCAATGGGAACGACAGCTCCATTTGTTCTCACAATGACAGATCCATGATACTCTGGGGTGTGGTTCAGGTGGGTGGTGTAGATGAGGAAATCTCCAATCATCTGAAAGAATCAGGTGAAGGAATGAAGAACTGATCTGAAATGAGAATGTTCTCCACAGGGGCTAACAATGAAGTCATCCCATCCCCTGAAAACAATTCTGAGGGGGATGGACAGGATCAGTGTGAAGAGGCTGCTTCCCCCCAGCCGGAGGAGAGTTGATTATTAGGGGTAGGCATCTCAGGTCAGGGGGTCACTTAAGATTAATGTGACAGGGAATTACTTCATACAGCAGGTGGTGAATGTTTGGGATTCTATCCCAGAGAGCTGTGAATGCTCAGTCACCGAGTACATTGGAGACAGATGGATTTATTTTGGGGAATGAAGGGAATGTTATGATGTGGCAGATGATGCTAGTCAGGTGGATCAAATCCACGAGGGAAACTTGATTAGGCACTCAACTGTTTTGCAATTAGTATTTTATTTTGAGATCAGTGCCCGGAATTCAGGAACAGCAAAGACTGCCACAAATTCAGGAGGTTTAGATAAAAATGTAAACATTTAAAGAAAAGATTAAGCACATCCATTATGTCTACAAATTACTATAAGAACTCCCAAAATTCGGATTAATCTGGCTCCCAGTGACACCTTCATTAAGGCAACAGTTAAAAAACAGATTTGTACAGACCCAGGCAAAGCAACACCACCTGGACAGGAGAATTCAATACGAGTTGACACATCCTTGGTTCCTTTAGACAGGAACTTGATGCAGAGGCTGGAGGCTTCTCACATTTATGAAAGATCTTAGGATGTCTTCAATACTGACTCAGCCTCATCCTCTCTACAGGTAAATTCCATTGTTCCCATATCTTGTTGCAACTTCACTTTTCATAATATAAAACTTTAGTACTAATTTATCAATAACCTTTTGAAAAAAATTAACACTTCAGCTTAGTTTCTGAAAGCTGGGTGTCACATCCCACCATTGCTTGGAAATTCAAGCTATCCAAATTTATATGAAAAAGCAAATTTTCATCACATCTCATTCTAAACCTGGTTCGATTAAACTGGACTGAAACCTCCAGTTGGATTGATCTGAATGAGGGGAATAGAGCTGAAAATCCTCAAAACAACAAAAGGAAAAGCTTGGAGGATCCAAAGAGAAGGTTCAAGACCAATGGGGCTGATGTCATAGGTTGGAGAGACTCAGGGACCAGTTAAAGTAAAGTACAATACAAGATAGAAAGCTAATTTGTAGTTTTATAAAGCAGGAGACAGCTATCTCCTCAATATCATTGACATCTCACCCAGTGTTGGAATGAAGAGTGGGGAACAACCTACAGCCCAAGCTTAGAGCAAGAGCTGAGGATTCCCATTACCTGCAACCTGCTGCCACACTCATGGAGTCCATAGTCAAAGAGGACAGTGTGGTTCTGAGAGTAGATCCTGGTTGGCCAACAACCTGCTGTCCCCAGGGTCAGGTCAGCAGCTTTGATCAGGTGCCAGGTTCCAAATAAATCCAGCTGGACCCTGAGCAGCAGCTTGTCCTCTCCACACTGCACCATCACAGTCTGCAGTGGAGACACACTTCCACCCTCAGACACACGGAAATGGGAACCAAAGGGAGGCCCAGGCGGAGAGAATGTCTGAGGCACAGGGGTGGCTTTGACTCTGCTCCATGGAAACCTCTGGCCGAGAAACAGTTGCCAAGTATCAGAGCCACAAACAGCTCCAACTAACACCAGCCCTGGGAACAAAGACCTCACTACAAAATCCCCCATGATACCAAACAACTCAACCATCCCTTCAGCCACCGAGCAGCACCTTTTATACACACAAGCCGCACTCACCTGACACCAGTGAGACCAGAAGCAGCAACATTGAACCAATTAACCAGCCCCAATCTCCACAATCTCCACCAATGACAGAACTCATGGATTTATTACCAGGAAGGCCGATTTTATTTGGACCAATAGGAGTTGGTCTGGGGAGGGAATGATGTCGATGAACAAAAGGGAAGGTGTGTGATAGGGTGGAGGGCAGGAGACATTAAAGGATAAAAGGTTTCATGGTACAAAAGCCAGAGGCAGTGGTAATGGGTAAAGTAAAGAAACAAAAGATGTGTCCAGATGAGGTGTGAATGGCTGCATAGCAACCGTCTGAATGTACCGTAGAATCGTAGAATGTTTACAGCACAGAAAGAGGCCACTCGGCCCATCGTGTCTGCCCCGGCTGAAGAACGAACCCCCCCCCCCCCCAGCCTAATCCCACCTTCCAGCACTTGGTCCATAGCCCTGCAGGTTCCGGCAGTTGAGGTGCATATCCAGACACCTTTTCAATGAGTTGAGGGTTCCGGCCTCTACTCCCCTTTCAGGCAGTGAGTTCCAGACCCACACAATCCTCTAGGTGAGAAAAGGTTTTCCTCATCTCCCCTCTAATCTTTCTATCAATCTCTTAAAATCTATATCCCCTCGTCAATGTGCTCTCTGCTAAAGTAAATAGGCCCTTCCCATCCAGTCTATCCAGGCCCTTCACAATTTTGTACATCTCAATCAAATCTCCCCTCAGCCTCCTCTGTTCTAAGGAGAACAACCCCAGCCTCTCCAATCTTTCCTCATATTTGCAATATTCCAGCCCAGGCTACATCCTGGTAAATCTCCTCTGTTCCCTCTCGAATGCAATTACATCCTTTCTGTAACAAGGTGACCAGAACAGCACACAGTACTCAAGTCGTGGCCTAACTAATGTTTTATATAGTTCCAGCATAACCTCCCTGTTCTTATATTCTATGCCTCAGCTAAGAAATGAAAGGATTCCATCTGCCTTCTTAACCACCTTCTCAACCTGTCCTGCTACCTTCTGGGATCTGTGGACATTCACTCTATGACCCCTCACTTCCTCTACACCTCTCAGTTTCCTCCCATTTATTGTGTAATCCTTTGCCTTGTTTGACCTCCCCAATTGCATCACCTCACACTTCTCTGGGTTGAATTCCATTTGCCACTTTTCTGCCCACTTGACCAGTGTATTGATATCTTCCTCCAGTCCACAGCAACTCTCCTCGCTATCAACCAATTTTTCTGCTGTCTGCAAACTTCTTGATCATTCTACTTTTATGCCCAAATCATTAATATAGACCACAAAAAGCAGGGGGCCCAGTACTGAGCCCGGCAGAACCCCACTGGAAACAGCCTTCCAGTCACAAAAACATCCATCCTTTGTTTCCTGCCACTGAGCCAATTTTGTATCCAGCTCGCTACGTTCCCCTGGATCCTATGGGCTGTTATTTTTTTAAGCAGTCTGCCATGTGGAACCTTGTCGAAAGCCTTGTTATAATCAATGTGTATCACATCAACTACACCACCCTCATCAATCCTACTTGTTACTTCCTCAAAAACTTCAATCTAATTAGTCAGATATGACCTGTGTACTATAGGCCCCCAAACAGTCAGGGAGAGATAGAGGATCAAATATGTAGACAAATTTCAGAGAAGTGTAAGAATAATAGGGCAGTAATGGTAGGGGATTTTAACTACCCAAATATTAACTGGGATAGTTTCAGTGTGCAAGGTAGGGAGGGAGTAAAATTCTGAAGTTGCATCCAGGAGAACTTTCTTAGACAGTGCGTAGAAAGCCCAGCAAGGGAAGGGGCAGTTCTGGACCTAATATTCTGAACTGAGCCCGGGCAGGTGGAAGGCATATCAGTAGGGGAACATTTTGGAGATAGTGACCATAACTCAGTTAGATTTCGGATAGTTATGGAAAAGAATAAGGTTGGGCCACGAATAAAAGTTCTAAACTGGGGAAAGGCTAATTTTACTAAGATGAGATGCGATTTGGCACAAGTGGACTGGGAGCAGCTACTTGCAGATAAAACTGTGTCAGAGCAGTGGGGGTTCTTCAAGGAGGTAATAGCAAAAGCACAGGGCAATTATGTTCCCATAAAGGCAACGGGTGGGGGGAACCAATCCTGAAGAACCCTGGATGTCAAGGGGCATAAAGGTTAGGATGAAGAAAACAAGAGAAGCTTATGGCAGATACCGAGGGCTCAATACAGCTGAGTCCTTCCTGGAATGTAAAAAGTGTAGAGGGAACTTAGAAAGGAAATTAGGAAAGCTAAGAGAGTGCATGAGAAAGCATTGGTGGATAGAATAAAGGAAAACTCAAAGGGGTTATTTAAATATATATAGAGTAAGAGAATAACTAGGGAAAGAGTAGGGCCAATTTGGGATAACAGAGGTAATCTGTGTGTGGACCCGGAAGACATGGGTGCAGTCCTCAATGAATCCTTTACGTCGGTCTTCACAATGGAAAAGGACAACGCAGATACAGATATCAGGGTGGAGGACTGTGAAATATTAGAGGAAATTAACATAGAGAGCGAGGGGGCACTTGCAGGTCTAGCGGCCTTAGAAATGGATAAATCCACAGGCCCGGATGAGATATATCCCAGGCTGTTGAGGGAGCCTAGGGAAGAGATTTCAGGGGCCCTGGCAATAATTTTCAAATCCTCTCTGGCCACAGGTGTGATGCCAGAGGACTGGAGGACCGCTAAAATTGTTCCAATATTAAGAAAGGGAGGAAGGGATAGACCAGGAAATTACAGGCCAGTCAGTCTAACCTCAGTGGTGGGGAAGTTACTAGAAAGAATTCTGAGGGGCAGAATATATCTGGCCTTGGAGAGACAAGGATTAATCGGGGACAGTCAGCATGGGTTTGTTAAGGGAAGGTCGTGTTTGAAAAATTTGTCCGAATTTTTTGAGGAGGTAACCAGGAGTGTTGATGAGGATAATGCATTTGACTTTAGCAAGGCTTTTGATAAAGTCCCTCATGGCAGACTGGGCATGAAAGTAAGAGCCCATGGGGTCCATGGCAAAGTGGCATGTTGGATCCAAAATTGGCTGAGAGGCAGGAAGCAGAGTGTGATGGTAGAGGGATGTTTCTGTGACTGGAAGTCTATTTCTAGTGGGGTTCCACAGAGCTCGGTACTGGGGCCCTTGCTGTTTGTGGTGTACATAAATGATTTAGATTTAAATGTAGGGGGTATGATCAAGAAGTTTGCAGATAAGAGGAAAATTGGTAGAGTGGTAAATAGCGAGGAGGATAGCCGTAAACTGCAGGAGGATATCAATGGACTGGTCAGGTGGGCAGAGCAGTGGCGAATGGAATTCAACCTAGAAAAATGTGAGGTAATGCACTTGGGGATGGCTAACAAGGCAAGGGAATACACTATGAATGGTAGGACCCTGAAAAGCACTGAATATCAGAGGGACCTTGGTGAGCATATCTATAGATCCCTGAAGGTAGCAGGGCATGTAGATCAAGTGGTTAAGAAGGCATGAGGGATACTTGCCTTTATTAGCTGAAGCATAGAATACAAGAGCAGGGAGGTTATGCTGGAACTGTATAAAACGCTGGTTAGGCCACAACTGGAGTACTGTGTGCGGTTCTGGTCACCACATTATAGGAAGGATGTGATTGCACTGGAGAGGGCGCAGAGGAGATTTACCAGGATGCTGCCTGTGTTGGTGTGTCTGAGCCATGAGGAAAGATTGGATAGGCTGGGGTTGTTTTCCTAGGAGCAATGAAGGTTGAGAGGGGACCTGATAGAGGTGTATGAGATTATGAGGAGCATAGATAGGGTGGATATGAAGGCACTTTTTCCATTAGTAGTGGGGTCAATAACCAGGGGGCATAGATTTAAGGTAAGAGGTAGAAGGCTAAGAGGGGTGTTGAGGAATATTTTTTTCACCCAGACAGTGGTGGGAGTCTAGAACTCACTGCCTGAAAGGGTGATTGAGTCAGAAACTCTCGTAACATTTAAGAAGTATTTAGATATTCACTTGCGTTGACATAGCCTCCAGGGCTATGTGCCAAGCATTGGAAAATGGGATTAGAGTAGTCAGATCCTTGTTGACTGGAGCGGACACAGCCCGGGGTACATTTCATCCAGCCCTGGTGATTTATCCACTTCTGGCGATGCTAATCCCCTTGATACTTCCTCTCTCCCTACGTTTATCACATCCAATACTTCACACTCCTCCTCCTGAACTACAATGTCAGCATTCTCCCCCTCTTTTGTTAAGACAGACGCAAAGAATTCATTCAGACCCAAACCCACATCCTCCGCCTCCACCCACAGGTTACCTTTTCGGTGTTTTATGAGCTCCATTCTTTCCTTCGTGATCCTCTTACTCTAAATTGATCAATCATCTTTGTGTTGATTTTGCTTGCCAATATTCTTTCATGCCCTCTCTTTACTGTCCTAATTTCCTTTTTGATTTCACCCCTCCGCTTTCCCTACTTCTCTCAGCTTGATCTCTTTGTCTAAATCATTAACAGGGATTGTAAATAGTTGAGGCCCCAGCTCTGATCCTTGCAGAAATCCCCTAGTTAGCGGCTGAGAAAGCGAAAATGTCCCGTTTATCCCTACTCTCTGCTACTTCTCCATTGTCCAATCATCCACCCATGCTAAATGGATACATGGATCCATGTCAGAAGGTTAATGGTTAATTTGAGACAATGTCAGAAGAGTAAAAATACAATTTTAGAAGCAACCAAGCTCTAACAAAATGGCCCAGGGAACTTGTTTTCAATAACATCCATTGCATCCGTGATCCCGGGCTGGAGTAACAGAGAATTCCTCTGAATACATTCAGAAATCCTTGGATATACTCATCAGGTCTGACAGCATCTGTACAGAGAGAAATCGAGTTAACGTTTCAGGCATCAGAACTGGACAAGTTTGAAATGTCATCGACTTTAAGTAACAGGAGGGTGAGAAAAAGGACAATAGGGAAGCTCTGTGATTGGGTGTAAGACAGGGAGAGATTAAATGACAGAAGAGCTAGTCGTGCGGAGTCAAAGGGAGTGGAAATGGGACAAGTAAAGAAACAAAAGATGTGCCTCGAGCAGTTGTGCTGCATTCCGAATGTGAGAACAAGAGTAAGAGTGAAACATGAAAAGAAATGGAGACAGAGATTCCAGTCTGTAATGGTTGAACTCAGTGTTGATTCTGGAAGGCTGTAAAGTATCGAATTGAAAGATGAGGCCGGAGTCTTCCGAGGAATGTCAATCACTGTCGGATTGCCACCCCACTCCTACTTTCCTCCAGCACACAGGAGCGCGGCGTTCCTGACCAGGTCTTCCCATCCCGGCTTCTCCAGAAATGCGGAGCGAGTCTGAAATGGAACTGCTTCTTCCTAGCGTCGGATCGTTGGGAGAGGACAGGCCACGCCCCCTTTTTACAACACCAGCTGCCGGATTTTCTTTTATTCATTCACTTGATGTGGGCTTCACTGGCCGGGGCAGCATTTACTGCCCATCCCTAGTTGCCCTCGAGAGGGAGGTGGTGAGCTGCCTTCTTGAACCACTGCAGTTCACGTGGTGTAGGTACACGCACAGCGCTGTTAGGAAGGGAGTTCCAGGACTTTGACCAGTAAGTAAAGAGTTTAAATGTCCCAAAGCTTCTTTGGAAAGCTACGGAGAGAAGGTAAGTGAATAATAGGGGTGGGCGGGCAAGGGGGTAGGTTGTGTGAGGTAAATGGGTGAGGGGATAGGGTGTCAGGTAGGTAAGGTGGAAGCTGGGAAGGTTGGCAGGTGGGTGAGGTGGGTAGTTTGGCAGGTGGGTAAGCGGGTAGCTGGGGCAAAGGGTGGTCAGGTTGAGTCGGGGGAATAGGGTGCGTCGGCGGAGTCGGGTGGAGCAGCTAGTCAGGTCGAGTTGGGGGTTTTGGGAGGTCAATGGGGAGTCAGGGGTCGGGGGTAGTTGGGGGTCACGAGGCAGTCAAGTTGGGGGGACATTGTGAGTGATTGGTCGGTCAGCTGTGCAGTTACCCAGGAGTTAGACTAGGTTTTCATCGGTCTAACATTTCCTGGGTATCTATTCAGGTAAGTACGTGGGAACTGTCTGAAGTTGGAGACTTTTGCGGAGGGTCCCAGTGAGCAGGTGAATTGCCCATCAGATGTTCAAACTTCCCTGGCAGTTCCCGCAGAGTCAGTGCGTTGGGACTTCCGATAATGTCCCATGGCGCATCTTCCGGGGTACATCCATCCGGACTCCGACTATCCGAAGATCAGAAGCTCTCTGCTGAGGAATTCAGAGCTGGAGATCGCCTGTGAAATCAACCTAAAAACTGAAAGATGCCTCACAGTGTTGGACAAGGAGTTAAATACACCGCAGTGTTTATTAAAAGTTCATCTCATGGGGTTTGTTACTGAGCCCCCAGAGCAGGACAGGCCCAGGCTCCAGATTATGCTGTGTTAGCTGAAGTCTCCTGGTGTGATAGCGAGCCACACGGAGCAGGATGGGCCCTGGCTCCATCCCGGGCCTGTGTTGAGTGAGCTGATCCCCCTGTGTGTGATACTGAGTCACACACGGAGCAGGATGGGCCCTGGCTCCATCCCGGGCCTGCGTTGAGTGAGCTGATCCCGTGCCAGAGATCACCCAATACCCTCCCCTACGTCCTGTCACCATGTGGAAATCCCCCAATTCCCAGTCCCCTGTCACCTTGGCAACAGGCCTCTCCCCTAATGCTTTTTCACCAAGGGAACAGGCCCCACCCTCAGTCTCCCATCACTATTGGCCGCAGGCTGTACCCTCACTTCACTGTCACTGTGGGAAACAGGACCCACCCCCATTCCCTATCACCATGGGGAACAGGACATGGCCCCTGCTGGAAATGTGAAATAAAATGAGAAGGTGCTTGAAGCTCTCAGTGATTCCGTTTTTCTGATCAATGAATGAGTCGAACAATTTGGGTGAAGGGATATTTCAGCATATCCTTCAGATGTTCTCTAAACTTAGTCTGGGTCACGGCATAAATACAAGTGTTTGTGCAGCAACTCAGGAGCTGCAGCATGAAGCCCAGTTCCAGCACAACTTCATCAATCCAAACAGAACCATATCCCAAATCCCACATCCGGTACCACACGGAATAAACCATTAACGTCGTCCATAACAGGATGAAATTTGCCGAGATAACAAACAGTAAAATGATGGATTTCCTTCGACTCTCCATCTCTGGGTCTCTGGGACTCTCCCCACTGCTGTCAGCCCGGAGTCTCCTGCGGGCTCTGCTGCTCACTAAAATGTGTCTGACAGTGAAAACGTTGAGCAGCAAAATCACAACAAATGGGACCGCTGGGTTTAGAATATTATGGAGGAACTCGATTGATCCCCAGACTTGAGAATACTGAATACCCCCTGTTACATCACAAAACCAGGGGACGTTCAACAGCAAATATTCACCTATGAACATAAAATACCAGAAAATGTTCTTTAAACAGCTCAGCACAGTCACTGTTCCCAGAACCACAGTCGCTGTTTTCTCAGTGCAATATTTACTTTTCAGCTTCTGGACACAAATGGCCACAAATCGGTCAATGGTGAAAGTGACAGTGAACCAGACAGAACAGTCAGTGGCTGCATAAAGGAAAACAGCGTGTATGTTACACACGGGAATGGAAAACAGGAACCGGAACTGCTCCCCATAAACAATTGGTATGTGTCTTAATATCAGGTCCAGGATAATGACCAGTAGATCTGCCACTGCCATGGCCACCAGGTAGCAAGTAACACATTTGGAGAGACCACACTTTTGCTGAGACAGTATTCGAATCGCCATTAAGTTAACTGTGAAGAAGGAAAATAAAGTGGGGTAAAATACATCAGGTTGAGAGCAATGTTGCTAGCTTGATTGAGAACTTATTACGGTTTTAACATTTGTTATTGAATTCAGTCATATATTGAAACAAGGGCCAAACAATCCTCATCCACCACCACTCTCCTCTGTCTGGCTGAACTTGTTCTCCCACTGAATAACTTTTCCTTTAACTTGTCTCACTTCCTCCAACTAAAAGGTGTGGCTATAGGAGCGGAACAGAGGCCGGTCAGGAACCAGGATCAGCATAAATAGATACTTCTGCTCAGAGCACAGCCTTTCCTGCCTGAGAGCGGAGCAGAGGCAAGTCTGGAACCAGGAGAATTTCAGCTTCTGTAGAAGCTGAGTGGTAAAAGCAACTGTGACATCGCATGAAACCAGTAAGCTGATTGGCTGGTAAGAGCTTGGTGTAAGGGTTAGTGTGTTAAAAGCCAGCTTAGAATGCAGGAGTTAAAGTAGGTCTTGTAAATAACAAGAAGTAAAACTTTAAAATAAAAAATATATATACAGCAAAATAAGTAAAATAAAATAGCTAAAATAAAATAATTAAAATAAATACTTAAAACACATTCCCGTGTAATTAAGGAATGTGTAACTTTTAGTTGTAATTGTGGGTGATGCTAGCCTTTAATAAACATAGTACTATACTATACGTGGGAAATATTCCAAATTAATTAAGAAAATAATTGATTTAAATGAGTAATTTAGAATAAATTATGAAATAAATACCGTAGTAAATGCTTCGTACAAAGTTTAAGGTATGTCAGCGCAGCTCGGCCATGTGGAATGTACATCCTGTGGGATGTGGGAAGTCGTGCAGGCACAGAGTGGACTCAATGATCATATCTGCAGGAAGCGTCACTAGTGGCAGAAAGTTGAGCTCTGATTTGCGGAGCTTGAGTGGCTGCTGGAGTCACTGCAGTACATCCACAAGGCCGAGGATTACGTGGATAGCACTTTTAGAGAGGTAGTCACACAGCAGGTTCGAAGAACACAGAGAGGGAATGGGTGACCGGCAGAGTATCTAGGAGAAGCAGGCAGGTAGTGCAGGAATCTGCTGAGGCTACCTCACTCTCTAACTGCTTTTCCATTTTGGATACTGGTGAGCGAGATGGTTCCTCGGAGGACGATATCAAGAGCCAAGTTCATGGCACCACAGGTGGCTCAGCTGCACAGGAGGGGAGGAGGAAGGGCGGGAGTGCTAAAGTAGTAGGGGATTCCATAGTTAGAGGAGAAAACAGGCATTTCTGTGGCCATAGACATGACTCCAGGATGGTACGTTGCCTCTCTGGTGCCAGGGTCAAGGATGTCACAGGGCAGCTGCAGAACATGCTTTTGGGGGAGGGTGAACAGCCAGAGGTTGTGGTCCCCATTGGTACCAATGATATAGGTAGGAAAAGGGATGAGGTCCTGAAACCAGATTTTAGGGAGTTAAGAAAATAATTAAAAAGCAGGACCTCAAGAACAGTAATGACAGGATTATTCCCAGTGCCACGTGCCAACGAGCACAAGAATAGGAAGATCGAGCAGTTCAACACGTGGCTGGAGAAATGGAGGAGAAGGGAGGGCTTTAGATTTCTGAGGCATTGGGTCAGGTTCTGGGGGAGGTGGGACCTGTACAAGCTGGACGATCTACACCTGAATAGGACTGAGACGAATGTCCTCGCGGGGAGCTTTGCTAGTGCTATTGGGGAGGGTTTAAACTAGATTGGTATGGGGATGGGACCCTGAGGGGAAATTCAGAGTGGAGAGGAGAAAAACTGGCAGTGGGGAGTAGGGAAGCATCAACTGATACCAAGGATATATCAGCCAGTTGTATCAAGGTTAATAGAACCTTGGAGAGTTTGTTAGAACTAGAGTAGGCAACAGCAAGTCATTAGATGGGGCCAGAATGAGGGGGAGAGGATAAAAAGCCTAAATCAGGACTATTGTGCATGTGTGTGAAAGCACGGAGTGTGGTTAATAAGATTGGTGAACTGCAGGCACAGGTTAACAAATGGAATTATGATACTATTGTTATAACAGAGACCTGGCTCAAAGAAAGGCAGGACTGGGTTAAATATTCCTGGTACAAGGTGTTCAGGAGAGACAGGAAAGGAAGAAAATGTGGTGGTGGGGGTTAGGGTGGCAGTGGGAAGTGGCAATTCTGGTTAAAGATGGCATTACAGGATTGGAGAGAGAAGATGTTCCAGAGGGGTCAAGGACAGAATCTCTCTGGCTGGAGGTAAGGAATGAAACAGGTGCAGTAACATTGATTATATACGACACAGACCACAAACTAGTGGAAGGGATATGGGGAAACAAATTTGCAAAGGAATTATGGAGAGGTGCAAGAGTTATAGAGTAATCAGAATGGGAGACTTCAATTATCCGAATATGGACTGGGATAGGAATAGTACAAAGGGAAAAGTAGGCAAGAGTTCCTGGAATGTGTTCAAGATAATTTTCTGCATCTGTATGTTTCCAGTCCAACTAGAGGACATGTACTTTTGGACCTGGTTCTGGGGAATGAGTTGGCCCAAGTGGATCAAATATCAGTGGGAGAGCCTCTAGGGGACAGTGACCATTGTATCATAAGGTTTAGGTTAATCATGGAAAAGGACAGGGAACAATCCAGAGCGGGGATAATTAATTGTGGGAAAGCCAAGTTCGGTGGGATGAGAAGGCATCAGAGATGAGTGAGTGGGAATCAAATGTTGGCAGAAAAGACGGTGGCCGACAATGGGCCACCTTTAAAGAAAAAGTATTGCAGCAAATGTCAAGGGATCTTCCCTGAAGGGGAAAGTTAGGACAAATAAATCCAGAGAACCATGGATGATGAGAGAGATAGAAGATGAAAAGGAGAAAGTGCGCACACAACAGATGTCAGGTCGAAAATACAATGTAAAATCAGCCTCAATATAGCAGGACCGGGGGGAAATTTAAAAACCAATAAGAAAAGCAAAGAGAGAGCATGAAAAGAGGCCGGCAGCGAACAGAAAAGGAAATCCCAAGGTCTTCTACAAGCATGTAAATAATAAAAGGGTGGTAAAAGAAAGAGTAGGGTTGATTAGGGTCAAAAAAGGGACTTGCATATGGAGGCTGGAGAAAGAGTGCAGGTGTTGTCCAAGTACTCTGCATCTGTCTCTACAAAGGAAGAGGATCCTACCCAGGCCAAGGTGAGAGAGGAGGTAACTGGTACACTAGAAAAACTTACAATCAAGAGGAAGGAGGTGTTGGAAAGACTACCTTTACTTAAAATAGATAAGGTACCAGAACCGGATGAGATGCATCCAAGAGTACAGAGAGAAGTGAGTGGAAATTGCAGAGTAAATAATGATAATCTTCCAGTCTTCCTTAGACACAGGGGATGTGCCACACAACTGGAGAATTGCAAATGTTACACCCTTGTTCAAAAAGGGGTGCAAGGATAAAGCCGGCAACTACAGAGCAGTCAGAATGACCTCAGTGGTAGGGAAACTTCTGGAAACTACAGTATGGGGTAAAATCAATAGTCACTTAGACAAGTACATGATATTGAGGGAAAGCCAGCATGGATTCATTAAGGGAAAATCATGTTTAACTAACTTGCTAGAATTTTTTGAGGAAGTAACAGAGAAGGTTGATAAGGGAAACACTGTTGATGTGGTGTATATGGATTTTTAAAAAAGGCTTTTGATACAGTGCCACACAACAGACTTGTGAGAAAAATTCTAGGTCATGGAATAAAAGGGAAAGTAGGCACTTGGATAAGAAATTGGCTGAGTGACGGGAAACAGAGAGTAGTGTTAAATGGTGGTTTTTCTGATTGTGAAAGGTTTGTAGTGAAGTCTCCCAGGATCAGAGTTGGGACACTTGTCCTTCATGATATATATTAAGGACCTAGACTGTGGTGTGCAGGGCATGATTTCCAAATTTGCAGATGATACGAAGATTGGAAATGTTGTCAACTGTGATGGGGATAGTCTTGAACTTCAAAAGGACATAGACATGTTGGTGGATTGGGCAGACAAGTGGCAGATGAAGTTCAATGCAGAGAAGAGAGAAGTGGCAGGAAAAAGATGGAGAGCACCTAAAGGAGCTGCAGGAACAGAGGGACCTCGGTGTATGCGTACATAGGTCATTGAAGATGGCAGGGCATGTTGAGAAAGCAGTTAATAAAGCATATAGTATCTTGGGCTTTATTAATAGGGACATTGAGTACAGGTGATCATGCTGAACTTGCATAAGACACTAGTTAGGCCTCATCTGGAGTACTGGGTCCAATTCTGGACACCATACTTGAGGAAGGATGTAAAGGCATTGGAAAGAGTACAAAGGAGATTAATGAGAATGATTCCAGGGATGAACAACTGCAGCTATGAGGATAGACTGGAGTGGTTGGGACACTTTTCCTTGGAAGAAAGAGGGCTGAGAGGAGACTTGATAGAGGTATTCAAGATCCTGAGGGATATGGACAGGGTAAATAGTGAGAAACCTTTCCCACTCAAGAAAACATCAAGACCCAAAGGGCACAGATTCAAAATAATGGGCAAGAGGAGTAGAAGTGATGTGAGGAAAATTTTTTTCACCCAGAGGGTGGTGGAGGCAGGTTCGATCAAGGTATTCAAAAGGCAATTGGATTGCTAACGGAAAAGAGAGAATGTACAAGGTTATGGGGATAATGCAGGGGAGAGGGAAGAGGTAGAATGTTCTTTCAGAGAGCCAGTGCAGACTTGATGGGCCGAATGTCCTCCTTCTACACTGTAAAGATACTGTGATACTGTGGGTACCCGCATGGGCCCCAGTTATGCCTGTCTTTTTGTGGGATATGTGGAACGTTCCTTGTTCCAGTCCTACTCAGGCCCCCTCCCACATCACTATTTTCGATGCATTGATAACTGTATCGGTGTCGGTTTGTACTCTCATCGGTACCTGGAAAATTTATCGATTTTGCATCCAATTTCCACCCCTCTCTCACCTTCACATGGTCCATTCTGACACTTCCCTTCCCTTCCTTGACACGGCCCTCAACCATGTCCGACCACTCTCCCACACCTCTGCCCTCACCGCTTCCTCTCCCTCCCAGAACCATGATCGTGTCCCCTTTGTCCTCACTTTTCACTCCACCAGCCTCCGCATTCAAAGGATCATCCTCCACCATTACCGCCAACTCCAACATGATGCCAACACAAAACATATCTTCCCCTCACCCACCCCCCCTATCAGCATTCCGTAGGGACCGTTCCCTCCCTACACCCTGATCCACTCCTCCATCCCCTTCCCACGGCACCTTCCCATGCAATCACAGAAGGTGCAACACCTGCCCTTTTACCTCCTCCCTCCTCACCGTCCAAGGGCCTAAACACTCCTTTCAGGTGAAACAGTGCTTCACTTGCACCTCCTTCAATTTGGTCGACTGCATTCGCTGCTGCTAACGCGGTCTCCTCTACATTGGGGACACCAAACGCAGACTGGGTGACCGCTTTGCGGAACACCTTCGGCCTGTCCGCAAGCATCGGACAGAGTCAGCATGGATTTACGAAAGGGAAATCATGCTTGACAAATCTACTGGAATTTTTCGAGGATGTAACTAGCAGAGCTGATGAGGGGAAGCCAGTGGATGTGGTTTATTTGGGCTTTCAGAAGGCTTTCGACAAAGTCCCACATAAGAGATTAGCGTGAAAAATGAAAGCGCGTGGGATTGGGGGTAGTGTATTGAGATGGATCGAAAACTGGTTGGCAGAAACAAAGAGTAAGAATAAACGGGTCTTTTTCCGAATGGCAGGCAGTGACTAGTGGGATATCGCAGGGATCGGTGCTGGGACCCCAGCTATTCACTATATATATTAATGATTTAGATGAGGGAATTAAATGTAATATCTCCAAATTTGCAGGTGACACAAAGCTGGGTGGGAGGGTGAGCTGTGAGGAGGATGCAGAGATGCTTCAGTGTGATTTGGACAAGCTGAGTGAGTGGGCAGATACATGGCAGATGCAGTATCATGCGGATGAATGAGAGGTTATCCACTTTGGTAGCAAAAACAGGAAGGAAGATTATTACCTGAATGGTGATAAATTGACTGGAGGATGAGGAGCATGATGGACGCTGGGCTATTGGAGGACTGGTGGATAGGAGGTTGTTCGAGTGGGAGAATCAGATCCTCTTTCCCTCCCCCTACCCGGATTTTAACCTAGCGACAGATTTAAAGATAAATCTGTTGAATGAGTTAATAAATTTTATTTATTCTGAGAGGGGAATGTGCAACGAGACCTGGGTGTTCTTGTACACCAGTCGCTGAAGGTAAGCATGCAGGTGCAGCAGGCGGTAAAGAAGGCAAATGGTATGTTGGCCTTCATAGTGAGAGGATTCGAATACAGGAGCAGGGATGTCTTGCTGCAATTATACTGGGCCTCTGTGAGACCATACCCGGAATATTGTGTGCAGTTTTGGTCTCCTTATCTGTGGAAGGATGTTCTTGCTATAGAGGGAGTGCAGTGAAGGTTTACCAGATTGATTCCTGGGATGGCGGGACTGACATATGAGGAGAGATTGAGTTGATTAAGATTATATTCGCTGGGGTTCAGAAGAATGAGGGAGGATCTCATAGAAACCTATAAAATTCTAACAGGGCTAGATAGGGTGGATGCAGGAAGGATGTTCCCGATGGTGGGGGAGTCCAGAACCAGGGGTCACAGTCTGAAGATACGGGGTGGACCATTTAGGACTGAGGCGAGGAGAAATTTCTTCACCCAGAGAGTGGTGAGCCTGTGAAATTTGCTACTACAGAAAGTAGTTCAGGCCAAAATATTGTATGTTTTCAAGAAGGAGTTAGATCTATCTCTTGGGGAGAAAGGGATCAAAGCATATGGGGAGAAAGCGGGAGCAGGGTTGGATGATCAGCCATGATCATAATGAATGGTGGGGCAGGCTCGAAGGGCCGAATGGCCTACTCCTGCTCCTATTTTCAATGTTTCTATGACCCAGACCTTCCTGTCGCTTGCCATTTCAACACACCATCCAGCTCTCATGCCCACATGTCTCTCCTTAGCCTGCTGCAATGTTCCAGTAAAGCTCAACGCAAACTGGAGGAAAATCACCTCATCTTCTGATTAGGCACTTTACAGCCTTCCGGACTGAACATTGAGTTCAACAACTTCAGACCATAAACTCTCTCAACCATCTCTAATCCTTTATTAATCCCACTTGTTTTATTTCAATTTTAATTTCAATTTTTCTTCTTCTTTATTTTTATTTATTTATTTTTATTTATTTATTTTTATTTATTCATTGATTTTTCCCCCCACCCCTGCTCCCACAGGGCTTTCTGTCACTTGTTTCTATGTTGTGCTTTCACAGAGCGCTGACCCTTGTTCTGCTATTAACACATTCTGCCGCTATCAGCACCTCCTTTAGTCCTCACAAAAAAAGCAGCTCTGAAGAAGAGTCACACGGACTCGAAACGTTAACTCTGCTCCTTGCTCCACAGGTGCTGCCGGGTCTGCGGAGCTTTTCCAGCAGTTTTTGTTTTTATTTCAGATTTCCAGCATCTGCAGCATTTTGCTGTCATTTCATTGAAATGATTGTACCTGAAAGAACAAATGTTCTTTCAAAGGGAAGGTCTATGATATGATGGAAGGCAGGACAGATTAAATGCTAAAAGGATGATACTGAAATTGTTGATGATGTCAGTGTTGATCCAAATGCTCCTCTCCAGCCTTTCAATGTCTGGCTAAAATAATTAAAATTCCCCAAGTGCCCCCAGTAATGATGTAGATCCATGGACCGGAAACATTAGCTCTGTTTCTCGCTCCATAGATTCTTCCAGCCATGCTGACTATTTCAACAACAATAACATCTTTACACAGCACTTTCAGTGTATTAAAACATTCCAAGACTCTTAACAGGAGCATTATTAAACAAAAGGTGACACTGGAGCCACACAAGGAGTCCACAGCATTAAGCTTTGTCTGAGTGCAGCGAGTTTAAGTGTTTAGCTCCGGGAATTTGGGAAGTGAAAGAATTTTAAGGATTGATTCCTTTCTAAAATCTAGTTGAGTTTGCATATTATGTTTAACTTAAGTGTAACAGAAAATTGTAGTTTCTTTCAGTGTTAGTCATTTATTCTTTCATGGGATGTGGGCATCACTGGCTGGACCACCATTTATTGCCCTTCCCTAATTGTCCTTGAGAAGGTGGTGTTGAGCTGCCTTCTTGAACCGCTGCAGTCCATGTGGTGTAGCTTCACCCACTGTACTACAAGGAAGGGAGTTCCAGGATTTTGACCCAGCAATAGTGAAGGAACAGCAATATAGTTCCAAATCAGAATTGTGTGTAGCTTAGAGGGGAACTTGAAGATGGTGGTGTTTCTATGCATCTACTGCCCTTGTCCGTCAAGGTGTTAGTGACTGTGGGTTTGGAAGGTGCTGTCGAAGGAGCCTTGGTGAGTTTGTGCAGTGCATCCTGTAGATGGTACACACTGCGGGCACTGTGCGTTGGTGGTGGGGGGAGTGGATGTTGACGGTGGTGAATGGGGTGCCAATCAAGCCGGCTGCTTTGTCCTGGATGGTGTCCAGCTTCTTGAGTGTTGTTGGAGCTGCACTCACCTCGGGAAGTGCAGAGTATTCCATCACACGCCGCACTTGTGCTTTGTGGATGGTACAGGCTTTGGGGAATCAGGTGGTGAGTTACTCACTGCAGAATTCCGAGCCCCTGACCTGTTATTGTAGCCACAGTATGTTTTTGGCTGGTCCTGTTCAATTTCTAGTCAATGGTCAGCCGCCCATGGGGTGGAATTTTCCATGCCCGCTGGCATTGGGCGTGATCGGTGGCATGAGCGGACAATATGGCCACGATGGCGGGAAACCAGTTCTCGACCGTCCGCTCAGCCTGCCGACAGCGGCCGTGTTTCCCGCCATCGGACATCGGGAACCTCATTGTCATACATCAGCCCATCATTTTCCGGCCAGGCCGCTGGAATCACCCTTCCCCCAACACCTCTCCCGCTGGATTGTGTGTCCAGGTCGGTGGGAAAGCACGCCGACGTGTTTCACAACAGCACAGAAACGACCTGCACTTGGCGGCTGCACTTTGAGGGGAATTCGGAGTTGAATACCTCGTATTAGGGAAACCTGTATAAAGTGACCATTCCTCTGAAATTCAGACAGTTCAGGCACAGCCACATTGATATGATTGGGGTCGGGCTCCGAGCTTATCTGCCCACTCAAGCAACGCAGAGGCATCAAAGAGCCACCAAGTTCTCCAGAGCTCCCCCCAGCACAGACTGCACATTCAGGAGCACTTTAGTGGACTGCAGAGCAGTTGGACTGCACACGTTGTACAATCTCCTCGCTAAAGCTGGCCATGGAGCAGTCACTGCTGGAGGTGTTCACAGCCTCTTGCAATGTAAACATCCCGGTTTGGACCAGCCTCCCCCATGGTTCAAGCTAACAGGGCAGCCATGCAGCGCACTAATCTCTGGCCATCCAAGTGGGGATCAGCTCTCTCCGGGAAATGTTAAGGGGCCGTCACACTTAACCAGGACAGGTTCTTAGTACACCCATGCTAACCAGGTGTCTCTCTCTTTAACCCAGCAGGAGGAGTACATTAGGATCAGGGAGCCTGGTGAACTAGCTGTATGCCTGATGGCCTACAGAGAGCGAAGACGACGGAGGAGAGAGTGACTGAGGCTCCTGGCTGCGCAGAGGAGGGGACCAGCAACCTCAGGAAGAAGTGGGGCTGTGGCTCCCGCACACGCAGCCCAAGAGCCAGAGCGAGCCCTGGCTGGTTGGCGCCTAGTGACACCCAGGGTCTATAGACGCCGCCTTTCATTCCTGCAGATGACCAAGAACCAATGTCTCCGCAGACTGTGCATTTCTAGGGAACTGGTTGGTCACATCTGCCAGCTACTGCAGGATTTGGCACCACGGGGACATGGAGGGCACCCACTGCCAGTGGCCATGAAAGTGACCACAGCGCTCAATTTCGACGCCAGTGGCTCCTTTAAGAGCTGCACAGGTGACCTCTGTGGGACATCACAAGCCTCCACCCATAAATGCATCCATGAGGTCACGGATGCCATCTTTTCGAGGGCACACAACTTTGTGCATTTTGCCCGGGACCAGGAAAGCCAGGATGCAAGAGTGATTGGATTTGCCCAGACCTCGGGTTTCCCACTGGTGCAGGATGCGATCGACTGCACTCGTGGTGCTCAGATATCCGTCACAACACATGGTGGACTACATCAACCGCAAGGGGTTCCATTCGCTGAATGTGCAGCTGGTGTGCGACCACCAGAAACACATCCTGCAGGTGTGTGCTCGGTTTCCAGGGAGTGTGCACGATGCCTACATCCTCAGTCGGTCACAGATCCCTGGAGACTTCCAGGATCCACTGAGGCTGCAGGGATGCTCCTCGGGGACAAGGGCTCCCCGCAGAGTCCATGGCTGATGATGCCGAGCGGCAGCCTCAGACTGCAGCAGAGCGACAGTATAATGAGGCTCATGCTGCAGCTCGCAACTTGCTGGAGGTAACCATCGGGATGCTGAAGGTGAGGCTCCGGTGCCTGGAGTGGTCTGGTGGAGCCCTGCAATACAGTCCACAGAGGATGTCACACATCGTCATCGTTTGCTGTGCCCTTTACAACCTGGCGCTCCAACAGGGAGACGAGCTGGCTGAGGAGGAGCTGGAGGAGCTGCAGATCTCCTCCGATGAGGAGGACGCTGAAGGGGATGAGACTGAGGAGGTCCTCGGAGGCGATGATGACGGGGATGAAGACCTCGCACAGGCTAGACGAGGCAGGCACGCTCGGGAGGCCCTCATAGTTGCTAGATTTGTGGAGGATGATGACGACATGCAGTGAGGAGACACCATAGTCCCTCACATCACACTTGTGAACGTTTGACTCCCGTCTGGCTTATGGCAGAATGTGAGAATTTTCCTGTCATGGAGACGCAGGGGAGGCCCTAATAGTCACTCAATTGCAGGAAGATGATGATGACCATGCACTGCGCACACTCCATAAATCTTCACACAGCCTCTAAGAATGTCTGACTCCTGTCTGGCCGAGGGCAGCTCACTTGTTCTTTGTGATCAGGGTCATATCATAGAGACGCAGCCATAAAACTGTTAAAGTACCTGATCCTTTATCCACCTTCAGCACCTGTTGCTGTTGCTGTCCATCCTGCGGCCAGAGCGGGCGTAGAGGACATCCTGGCAGGTCTCTACAGCATCCAAAAGGTTCTCGAGGAACGTGTGGCTGAATCTGGGGCTGCAGTTCTCTTTAGTTTCAGGGCCATGTCTTCCATGCAGCAGTGGTGGTCTGGATGAACTGAGATATGTGCTTGTGGCTGGACTTTAAACATGGCGCCTGGCGAGATGCAGCGGCTGGGTGATGGCAGGCGGGTGAATGGGAGCCCGTTCGCCATGGAAACGGCAGGTTTCCCAGGAATGCAGAAATAATGTGCCGGGTTTGGGATGATACAGTGTGAAAACCCGACATCGAGGCCCATGGGTAAAACATCATTTTACCCACCCGCTACCGCACTTAGTGCCATCCTGGGAAAATTCCACCCATGATGTTGATAGAGGGGGGCGGGGGGTGCAGTGATGGTAATGCCATTGAATATCAAGGGGGGATGGTTAGATTCTCTCTTGGTGAAGATGGTGGGCATTTGTGTGGAGTGAATGTTACAAGCTCTCTACTAAGAGGTAGCTTTACATACGAACATACAAGTTAGGAGCAGGAGTAGGCCACTCAGCCCCTCGAGCCTGCTCTACCATTCAATAAGGTCATGACTGATCTGATTGTAACCTCAACCCCACATTCCTTCCTACCCCTGATAACCTTTCACCCCTTGTTAATCAAGAATCCAGCTAGCTCTGCCTTAAAAATATTCAGACTCTTCTTCCACCGCCTTTTGAAGAAGAGCGTTCCAAAGACTCCCTACCCTCTGACAGAAAAACATTCTCCTCATCTCTATCTTAAATGAGCGACCTCTTATTTTCAAACAGTGACTCCTAGTTCTAGATTCTCCCACATGAGGAAACACCATCTCCACATCCACCCTGTCTAGACCCATCAGGGTCTTAAAGGTTTCAAGCAAATCGCCTTTTACTCTTCGAAATTACAACCTTTCCTCATAAGACAACCCACCCATTCCCAGTACTAATCTAGTAAACCTTCTCAGAACTGCTCCTAATGCATTTACATCTTTCTTTGGATAAGGAGACCAGTACTGTACACAATGCTCCAGATGTGGTCCCTCCAATGCCCTGTACAACTGAAGCATAACCCCCCTACTTTAGTGATCAATTTCCCTCACAATAAATGATAACATAGTATTAGCTTTCCTAATTACCTGCTGTACCTGCACACTAAGCTTTTGTGATCCATGTGCTAGGATTCCAAGATCCCTCTGAATCTCAGAGCTCTACCCTCTCTCACCATTTAGTTAATAAGCTTCCTTTTTATTCTTCCTGCCAAAATGAACAATTTCACATTTGCTCACATTCTAGCCCATTCGCCAGATCTTTTCCCACCCACATAACCGATCTATGTCACTTTGTAGCCTCATGTCCTCTTCATAATTTACATTCTTACCTATCTTTGTGTCATCAGTAAATTTAGCAACCATTCCTTTGGTCCTTTCATCCAAGCCATTTATATAAATTGTAAAAAGTTGAGGCCCAGCACTGATCCCTGGCACACCACTCGTCATATCCTGCCAACCACAAAAAGACCCATTTATGCCTACTCTCTGCTTCCGGTTAGTCAGCCAATCTTCTATCCATGTCAATATGTTACCCCCTACCCCATGAGCTTTTATTTTCCACAATAACATTTGATGTGGCACTTTATCAAATGCCTTCTGGAAATCTAAGTTAAGTTCATCCACTGGCTACCCTTTATTCACAGCATATGTGACTCCTCCAAAGTGCTCCAATAAATTGGTGAAACATGATTTCCCTTTTACAAAATCATGTTGACTCTGCCTGATTGCCTTGATTTTTTTCTAAGTGCCCTGCTGTAACATCTTTAATAATAGCTTCTAACATTTTCCCTATGACAGATGTTAACTGGCCTGTAGTTTCCTGCCTTCTGTCTCCCTCCCTTTTTGAATAAGATAAATAAATAACCTTTGTTATTTTGCAGTCTAATGGAACCTTCCCCAAATCTTGGGAATTTTGGAAAATTAAAACCAATGTATCAATTATCTCACTAGCCACTTCGTTCAAGACCTTAGGCTGAAGTCCATCTGGACATGTGGATTTGTCATCCTGCATTCCAACAATTTGCTTAATATCACTTCCCTGGTGATTGTAATTTTCCCAAGTTCCTCCCTCCCTTCCATTTCCTGATTCACAGCTATTTCTGGGATGTTACTTGTCTTATCTACAGTGAAGACTGAAGCAAAATGCCTGTTTAATTCATCCACCATCCATTATTTTCCACTAGCAATTCCTCAGACGCACTTTCTATAGGACCAATGCTCACTTTGTTAACTCTTTTCTTATTTAAATACCTATTGAAGCTCTTACTATCTGTCTTTATGTTACTAGCTAGCTTTCTCTCATACTCAAATTTTTCCATCCTTATTAATCTTTTTGCCATTCTTTGCTGTTCTTTATATTCTTTCCAATCTTCAAGCTGCCACCCATCTTTGCGTAATTATATGCTTTTTCTTTAAGTTTGATACTGTCTTTAACTTTATTAATTAACCACGGATGGTGGGCCCTCCCCTTGGAATTTTTCTTTCTCATTGGAATGTATATATTCTGTGTATTCTGAAATATCCCTTTAAATGTCTGCCACTGAACCTCTATTGACCTATCCCTTAACCTCATTTTCCAGTTCATTAACTAGCTCTGCTTTCATGGCCTAATAATTGCCTTTATTTAAGTTTAAAATACTAGTCTTGGACGTAATCATTTGTCCCTCAATATGGATGTAAAATTCAATCATATTATGATCACTGTTACCCAGGGGGTGCCTTCACTAAGAGGTTATCAATTAATCCTATCTCATTGCTCAATACCAGGTCTAGTATAGCCTGTTCTCTGGTTAGTTCCAGAATGTGCTGTTCTAAGAAACTATCCCGAGAACATTCTATGAACTCCTCATCTATGATACCTTTGCCCATTTGACTTTTCCTGTCTATATGTAGATTAAAATCCCCCATGATTATTGCCGTACCTTTCTGACAAGCTCCCATTATCTCTTCCTTTGTACTCTGTCCTACTGTGTGGGGGGCCTGCAAACCACTCCCACAAGTAACTTCTCGCGTTTATCATTCCTCTTCTCAATCCAAACTGCATCAAAATCCTGGTTTCCTGAATTTAGGTCATCCCTCTCTAATGTGCTAATATCATCTTTAATTAACAGATCCACCCCTCTAGCTTTTCCTAACTTCCTGTCCTTCCTAAATGTCACACACTGTTAAATATTCAGATCCCAATCTTACATCATCCTGTAGCCATGTTTCTGTAATTGCTATCAGATCGTATTTATTTGTTTCTATTTACGCTATCAGTTCATCCGTTTTGTTTTGAATGCTACGTGCATTTAGATACAGAGACTTTAGTTTTGTCCATTTATTATTTTTGTAGTGTATAGCCTTATCTGCTGATTTACTCTGAGTGCACTCTTTGTCCCTTTCTGTCATGGATGGTTTATCATTTCCCACATTAATAGCTTTCCCTCTTGTCTTATCTCTACTCTTTGCTTTACCACATTTTCCCAGATTTGATGCCTTGACCCCACTATTCAGTTTAAAACCATCTCTACTTCCATAGTTATGCAGCTCACGAGGATACCAGCCCCAGCACAGTTCAGTTGTTGACCGTCCCAATGGTACAGATCACACTTTCCCCAATACTGATGCCAGTGCCCCACAAACCGGAACCCACTTCTCACACACCAGTCTTTGTCCCACACATTCATTTCTCTCATCTTACTTGTCCTAGGCCAATTTGCATGTGCTCAGGTAATAATCCAGCGTGTAATAGAGTTGATCTTTCAGATAATTTTCTTTGTGGACACAGTTAACTTTATTTATAAGACAGCAGCAACTACTTACAGATGTGTATCAAACTCCATAACTAAAGAGGAACTCTCTACTAGAGGTTCCCCATGCTGCTCACACATGGGTTTACACAGGTCATGTGATCTTACAAAACAGGATTATTCTTAAAGCTGCAGTCCTATGTTTATCCAAACTATAATTGCTACATTCCTCCCCCTTTAACATTTCTGTACATTTTGCATTTACAAGGATATTTATCTCATGAACTTAGAATACTTACACAGGTCATGAAATTACAAGTTCAGTCTTTCAGGTGGTTTTCTGATCCATAGCTTTACGACTTCAATTCTTTTGCAGGGAACACATTCTCTGGAACTGCATTAACATCAGATACCTCATTAGGCACATGCAGTTCAGTGTCTTCCACTCTAACAGAGGCATTGGTCATGTCTGTCCTTGGTTGAGCGACTTCAACAGGAACCACTGGTTCAGTAATGGTTACATGTGGAACATTTTTTTTTGGGGTATCTCTCTTCTTCTTAAATGATCCACATGTTTACTGCTGATCCGGCCTTCCACTTCCACATGGTACAATAATGGCTCAGTGACGGAGCTCACTCTACCAGCTATCCACTTCAGTCCTCGACCGAAAGTCCTTACATATACTGCTTCTCCAACAGTAAATTGTAGCTCACGATTATGCAAATCATGAATCTCTTTTTGGATTCCTTGACTTTTCTCCACCCTCCCCTCCAAAATTGGGAAGTATCAGGCTTAATCTTGTTCGAAGACAACGCCTCATCAGTAATTCTCAGGGGTTGCTCCTGTTGTAGTGGTGGGTGGGGGGGTGGTTGTTCTGTCGTGAAATAGGAAATGAGCAAGTCTAGTTTCCAGTGATTCACTTTAACTTTTTCATTCCCACTTTAAAAGTTTGTACTGCCCTTTCTGCCAGTCCGTTAGATGACGGATGGTCCAGTGCAGTCTTCACGTGGTTGATATCATTGATGTTGATAAATCATTGAAATTCAGCGCTCATAAACGTAGTACCATTATCTCAGACAATTACCTCTGGCAATCCATGGTTGGCGAAGTTCTGGCGTTGGTGATTTTACCTCATAAACCATAGAACCATAGAACACTACAGCACAGAAAACAGGCCATTCGGCCCTTCTAGTTTGTGCCAAAATACTATTCCGCTAGTCCCATTGACCTGCACCTAGTCCATAACCCTCTAGACCTCTCCCATCCATGTATCTATCTAATTTATTCTTAAAACTTAAGAGTGAGCCCGCATTTACCACATCAGATGGTAACTCGTTCCACACTCTCACCACTCTCTGAATGAAGAAGTTCCCCCTAATGTTCCCCCTCAACCTTTCCTCTTTCACCCTAAAGCCATGTCCTCTCGTGTTTATTTCTCCTAATCTAAGTGGCAAGAGCCTACTCGCATTTACTCTGTCTATACCCCTCACAATTTTGTAAACTTCTATCAAATCTCCCCTCATTCTTCTACGCTCCAAGTAATAAAGTCCTAACCTGTTTAATCTCTCCCTGTAACTCAACTCCTTAAGACCCGGCAACATCCTAGTAAATCTTCTCTGCATTCTCTCAATCTTACTGATATCCTTCCTGTAGTTAGGCGACCAGAACTGCACACAATACTCCAAAGTTGGCCTCACTAATGTCTTATACAACCTCACCATCCCAACTCCTATACTCAATACTTTGATTTATGAAGGCCAGTATGCCAAAAGCTTTCTTTACAACCTTGTCTACCTGTGACGCCACTTTCAGGGAATTGTGTATCTGAACTCCCAGATCCCTTTGTTCCTCCGCACTCCTCAGTGCCCTACCATTTACTGTGTATGTCCTACCTTGGTTTGACCTTCCAAAATGTAACACCTCACACTTTTCCACATTAAATTCCATCTGCCATTTTCTGGCCCATTTTTCCAGTTGGTCCAGATCTCTCTGCAAGCTTTGAAAGCCTTCCTCGCTGTCCACAACTACTCCAATCTTAGTGTCATCAGCAAATTTGCTGGTCCAATTCACCACATTATCATCCAGATCATTGATATAGACAACAAACAACAATGGTCCCAGTACAGATCCCTGAGGCACACCACTAGTCACAGACCTCCAGTCTGAGAAGCAATCATCCACTACCACTCTCTGTCTTCTCCCACACAGCCAATTTCAAATCCAGTTTACAACCTCTCCATGGATACCAAGTGTCTGAACCTTCTGAACTAACCTCCCATGTGGGACCTTGTCAAAGGACTTACTAAAGTCCATGTAGACAACATCCACAGCCTCTCCTTCATCTACTTTCTTTGTCACCTCCTCGAAAAACTCTACAAGGTTCGTTAAACATGACCTACCACGCACAAAGCCATGCTGACTATTCTTAATCAGCCCTTGGCTGTCCAAATAATTATATATCCGATCTCTCAGAACACCTTCCAATAATTTACCTACTACTGACGTCAGGCTCACTGGCCTGTAATTACCTGGTTGACTTTTGGAGCCTTTTTTAAACAACGGAATAACATGAGCTTCCCTCCAATCCTCCGGCACCTCACCCGTGGCTAAGGACATTTTAAATATTTCTGCCAGGGCCCCTGCAATTTCTACACTAGTCTCCCTCAAGGTCCGAGGGAATATCATGACAGGCCCGGGGGATTTATCTACCTTTATTCGCTGCAAAGCAGCAAGCACCTCCTCCTCTTTAATCTCTATATGTTCCATGAAACTACTGCTTGTTTCCCTTCCTTCCTTATACACTATGCCAGTTTCCTGAGTAAAGACTGATGCAAAAAAACTGTTTAAGATCTCCCCCATCTCGTGAGGCTCCACACATAGACGACCACTCTGATCTTCAAGGGGACCAATTGTGTCCCTTACTATCCTTTTACTCTTAATATACTTGTAGAAACCCTTAGGGTTTACCTTCATATTATCTGCCAAAGCAACCTTATGTCTTCTTTTTGCCTTCCTGATTTTCTTTTTTAGTATTTTCTAACATTTTCTATACTCTACAAGTACTCATTTGCTTCTTGTTGCCTATACCTGCTATACACCTCTCTCTTCTTCTTAACCAGATCGCCAATATACCTTGAAAACCAAGGTTCCCTATGCCTGTTAACTTTGCCTTTAATCCTGACAGGAACATGCAAACTCTGCACTCTCAAAATTTTGCCTTTGAATCCCTTCCACTTACTGAACACATCCTTGCCAGAAAACAACTTATGCCAATCCACTCTTCCTAGACCCTTTCTCATTTACACAAAATTGGCCTTTCTTCAATTTAGAATCTCAACTCGAGGACCAGACCTATCCTTATCCATAATTAGCTTAAAACTAATGACATTGTGGTCACTGGACCCAAAATGTTCGCCTACACATACTTCTGTCACCTGACCTGTCTGGTTCCCTAATAGGAGATCAAGTATTGCATTCTCTCTCGTTGGTACCTCTACATATTGATTTAGAAAACTGTCCTGAACACATTTGACAAACTCCAAGCCATCCAGCCCTTTTACAGTATGGGAGTCCCAGTCAATATGTGGAAAGTTAAAATCTCCTACTATCACAACTTTCTGTTTCTTACATCGGTCTGCTATCTCTCTACAGATTTGCTCCTCTAATTCTCTCTGACTATTGGGTGGTCTATAATACAACCCTATTAGTGTGGTCACACCTTTCCCATTCCTCAGCTCCACCCATATGGCCTCTGTAGACGAGCCCTCCGGGCTGTCCTGCTTATGCACAGCTGTGATATTTTCCCTGACTAGTAATGCCACTCCTCCCCCTTTCATCCCTCCCCCTCTATCACGTCTGAAACAACGGAACCCCGGAACATTGAGCTGCCAGTCCTGCCCCACCTGCAACCAAGTCTCACTAATAGCAATAATGTTGTAATCCCATGTGCCAATCCACGCCCTAAGCTCATCTGCCTTTCCGACAATACGTCTAAGTGCTTGGAATGAAAGATGATTCCGAGGCAAGGACCAACGTAATCTCTGTGCAATTGCACCCAAGGTCTACCAGGACACTCCCATGGGTGTAACGGGACTGCCACTGGTAACTCTTGCAGCTGTTGACATTGCACACAGTGCTTTACCCCCCGTCCAATATCACCGTCCATCCCCGGCCACCAAAGATAACTTTGCGCTATCGTCTTCATGCGTGAGATTCCTGGATGGGCATGTGTAGCTCTACTAAGAGTGGTTCCCTTCCTTGTGAAGGAACTACCACTCGTACACCCCATAATAGAATACCATCTTGACTGCTCATCTCGTATCTTCGGTTGCAAAATGGCTTCAATTCATCAGAGACTGATTTCTGGGACCAGCCATGTAACACTTAGTCTCTCACTCGAGACAGGACTGGATCACAATTCGTCCAGTTTCTTATCTGCCTGGCACAGACTGGCGAGGAATCTCGGAAATTCATCACTAATATGAGTGCTTGAGGAATTGGGATGTGGTCATTGTTCTCTTGTAAAGGAAGGCGACTTAGGGCATCGGCATTTGCTATATGAATCCCTGGTCTATGTACAAATGTTATTCATATGCTGCCAAAATTAGGGCCCATCATTGTATATTCGTGCTGACGCTATGAGTGGTATAGCCTTTTCCTCACTAAAGACCCAAAAGTGGTTTGTGGTCTAATACGATCGTGAAATGTCGCCTGTGCACGTATTGGTGGAATTTTTTACGCCAAAAATAATGAACACACTTTCCTCTTGGAGCTGAGAATATCCTTTTTCAGCTGTGATAAGTGTCCTGGATACATAGCCTAATGGCCTCTCGGTGCTCTCATCCATTTTGTGAGATAGGACCGCTCCCAATCCATAGGGGGACCCGTCACAGGTTAGCACCAATTCCTTTGTCTGGTCATAATGCACTAACAAATTTGAAGAGTATAAGAGCTGTTTTACTTTCACAAAGGCTTCTTCTTGGGGTGACTCCCAAAACCAACCCTGTTTTTTTCCTAGCAGAGAATGTAGAGGGGCTAGAACTGTGGAATAATTTGGTAGAAATCGCCCATAATAATTTACCATCCCTGAAAATGCTTTAAGTTCAGAGATGTTCTTAGGTGCAGGTGCCTCTCTTATTGCTTTACCTTTCTCCACAACAGGGTGTAACCCTTGGGCATCTACCCAAAGGCTCAAATAAATGACTTTGTTTGCCTGAAAAGTGCATTTTTCCTTCTTCAGGAACACTCCTGCTTCCATAAATCGTTCCCAAACTTCCTCCAGGTTGGCCAAGTGTTCCTTTTCTGTGAACCCAGTTATCAGTACATTGTCCAGGTAGACCATTACTTGAGGTAGGCCCTGTAGTAAGCTCTCAATTGTCCTTTGGAAAATGGCACAGGCCGAGGAGACACCGAAGGGCAGGCATGTATGTTGATACCCTTTGTGGGTATTTATGGTCACAAATTCCCGGGAGGCATCTTCCAACTCCAGTTGCTGATATGCATGACTCATGTCAAGCTTTATATACGTTGTACTTCCTACTATAGGTCTTCAATCTTGGGAATGGGGTACCTGTCCAGTTTGGCTGCTCCGTTGATTGTTAGTTTATAGTCCCCGCAGATCCGGATGGTCTGGTTTGGTTTAAGGACAGGGACCTTGGGTGCTGCCCACTCTGAGAACTGGACCAATCTTGATACCCAGCCTCTCTAGCCGGTTCAACACAGCATCAAACTTCTCTCTCAGGGCGTATGGCACCGGACTTGCTTTCAAGAAGCGAGGGGTTGCTTCTGGGCCCACATAAATCCTGGCCTGTAGGCCTTGGATTTTTCCCAGTTCATCCTTGAAGACAGTGTCATATTCTATTAGCAGCTCGAGTGGTCTCCCTGCTCGTAACTGGAAGATTTCGGACCAGTTTAATTTAATCTCTTTCAACCAATCACACCCTAGAAGGCTTGGTCCTTCACCTCCTACCACCATCACTGGTAGCTGTGCCGATTGGTGTCTAGAATGAACAGTTGTTCTAGTGATACCTATTACCTGGATTTCTTCATCTGCATATGTTTTCAACTTGGCAGATGTTTGTTCCAAATTTAATTGTTGATCACCTTTATTTAAATATCTGAAAGTGTGTTCTCCTATAACAGAGGGAGAAATACCTGTGTCTCCTTCCATTTTTAATTGTTTACCATTCATTTGCACTGTGACAATAATTGGCTCTGTCTTTCCAACTTTCATGTTGAATAATGAATAAATGTCAGAATTGGTTCTTTCCGGCTCTTCTACACTACAGACTTCATTGAACTTCGATTGTTGTTTGGAGGCCTGTTTAAATCTCACTTTGCAATGTTTCAATATGTGTCCACTCCTGTGACAAAAATAACACTCGACTTTCTTAAATTGCCAATCGCTAGAAGAATGATTGTTTCCATGTCGATACAAATTCGTTTTTGATTTTGTTGCTGAGCGATTTCCTCGCATTTTTTGGTTTGCAGGGGCTGTTTCCCACTTCGTAGCAGAGTTCCGGCTTTTCACGCCACTTTCTGCTGACTGTTCCCGCCCAACTAGGAGGACAGTGCTATTTTGTGCCCCTTGAATTGCTTGTGAATCCCTTCCGGAGATTTCCATCACCAGCGCTATTTCTAACGCTTTCTTAAAATCAAGATCCACTTCAGCCAGCAATCTTCGCTGAATAGCATCCTCCTGCACGCCACATACCAAACGATCTCTGAGCATGTCATTCAGGGTTTCACCCAATTCACAATCTTCCGTTAGTTGTTTTAATTTCACCATGTAGATAGCAATGGACTCTCCTGGGACTCCATTCCATCAATTAAACCGGAATCTCTGCATTGTGACTGAGGGCTTGGGTTGAAAATGTCCCTGAATGAGGTCTATTAATTGAATGAAAGTCTATGAATCCAGGGCACTGGGGGCCTTCATGCTTCAAATTAAACTGTAGGTCTTGCCTCCACAAATACTCAAGAGAATCGCTCTCCTCCTTCCCACCTCTGTGATTTTGTTGGCTTGAAAGTAGAACGCAAGTTGATCTATATATTGAGAATAATCGTTTGTGATTGGTTCAAAGTTCTGCCAAACTGTGGCATTTCAGATCAGAATATCTTCTTTTCTTTTTAATGAACTTAGATACCGACAATCTCTGGGCAAGTTACAGCAGCGCATCTGATGTTTCCTCATCACCAGTTTGTTATAGAGTTGATCTTCCAGACAACTTTTCTGAGTGGACACAGTGAACTTTATTTACAAGACAGCAGCAGCAACTTACATATGTGCATCATACTCCATAACTAAAGAAGAACTCTCCCCTAGAGGTTCCCTGTGCTGCTGAGATGTTGGTTTACACAAATCATGTGATCTTACAACACAGGATCATTCTTAAAGCTACAGTCCTAAGTTTATCCAAACTATAATTACCACAGAGAGATTATTACCTTTAAGGTTCTGCTTCTTAGTCTGGTGACTAGTTCCTCATACTGACTATGCAGAGCCTCCTTCCTCATCCTGCCTTTTTCTTGGTACCCACATGGACCACGACCACTGGAACCACCACACCCACTGCAAGTTCCTCTCCAACCCTGAGCAGATGCCAGAACCCTGGCACCGGGCAGGCAACACAACCATCTGCACTCTCGCTCTTTGCTACAGAGAACAGTGTCAATCCCCCTCACTATACTGTTCCCTACTACCACTATGTTCACTTTTGCTCCCCCAATTTGAATGGCTTCCTGTACTACGGTGCTGTGGTCTGTTTGCTCATCCACACTGCTGTCTCTGCTCTCATCCAAACAAGCTGAGTGAACCTCAAACCTGTTAAATAATTGCTGAGGCTCACACTCCTGCACTCCTGCCCTCTGGGTCCCCTTATCTTCCTCACTCGCAGTCATACCCTCCTGTCCCTGGCCACTGACCAAATCAGAAGACCCTGTCTTAAGAGGTGTGATTGCCTCCTGGTATAAAGCATCCAGGTAACTTTCCCCCTCCCTGATGTGCCGCAGTGTCTGCAGTTCAGCCTCCAGCTCAATGACTCTGAGCCAAAGCTCCTCAAGCTGCAAACACTTACTGCAGACGTGTTTGACCTGGATCACAGTGTTATTCAGGAGCTCCCACATGCTGCAGCCTCGACACATCACCTGCCCTGCCATCCTTAATGTGTTTTAAATAATTACTCAATTATATTAATCATTTACCTATGTCATTTCCTTGTATATTTTATTAACTTTACCACACATTTGTGTACCTTTTAAAGCCTTAGGGATAGAATGGAGCTTATTCACTAGCCCGATACTCGCCAAATTGCTCACTCCTTTCCCTGGACTGGAGCAAGAACCAATTCCTATGGGATGAGAAAGATAGAAAGAGGAAATAAACATCTCCTTCCCTGCTTCACTGAACTTCCCCTCTCACCAATCTCCAAGTCTCCACTCAGTTAGCTCAGCTGAACTACGTTTGCCTTGGCTGCACTAAAGAATCCTGAATCCATTGTAGACTGAACTGCGGCTTCAGTAACCAGGTTCGGGCAGTTAGCTAGTTAACTACTCAGCTCCTACAGCTGAGAGTGAGTTTACCTTGTCTCAATTGCCAGAATGAAAGAACTCAGCCTGCCTGCACAGTACTTTCCAGTTACTGCTAATTACAGACTAGATTAGCTTTTAAGAACAAAATTTAAGAGTAAAAATTAACACTTTAACACCCCCGCACGCCCAACCACCAAATTCCAAGTCTTCACTCAGTTATCTCAGCTGCACTCCACTTGCCTTTGTTTGTAATTTGTTAATTAGGTAGTTAGTCAGAACTAGTTTCCTAGCCATAAGTGGCTGAATCAGCTGACTAGGATTTCAACTGGTATAAATACAGGAGGTTTCACAGACCCATGAAGTAAGTAGTACAAAGGTGAAACTTTGTCTGAATGGAGTGAGGCTGAGAGCTGAACTCTGGGAAGTGAGGGAGGAGGTGCTTTCTGGTCTTGTACAAGAATAGAGTGGTCCAAGAGAAGGAGCTGGAGACAGTGAAATCATGTCAATGTATTTGCCCACTCACTCAAGCTGTCTAAGTCCACATCCTGGGAGTGGCTGGTTGTGCAGTTTACAATATTCTTAGAATCAAGGCTTCTGGAACATTGTTGATGCTGGAGAGACAAAATTCATGACCAAGAAAGAGAAGGAAAGAAACTGATTTTATAAAGAGGTTTGGATAAACACTTGAAGGGAAAGATATGCAGGAACATGGGAAATTAACAGGGGAATGAAACTAAATGGAGGGGAAAAGGCATGGGGAGGTTTGAACACAGGAATGGGAATATTAAAATTGAGGAGCTGCAAGAACAGGAATCGGTGGAGGTCAGTCAGCACAGGGATGATGAGTGAATGGGATTCGGTATGAGGTAGGACATGGGAAGCAGAGTTTGGGATGAGCAGTAGTTTATATGGGGTCATAAATCAGCTCAGGGTCGAATAGAAATCAAAGGTTGCATCAGCCTGGTTCAGCCTCAGACATTGGCCAGGGAAGTGGATGCACTTCATGGGTATGGAATGGAGTTTATAGTGGGGACCGATGACACTGACTTCAGTCTTCCCAAGAGTTTAATGAGAAAGAATAAGAGAATGAATCATGGTTTACAGAATTATCAGGGACACCAACTGCAACACAAGTGAAAGAAAATTACAAAACCAGGAATGCAGTTAGCAATGGGGTATAGAGTTAATAACTGATTATAGAGAGTCACCAGCAGCAACAGCAGCAAAGAGGGCAGAGTAAACGATGGGAACAGTAATACAGTTAAACATGGTGGACAGAGTTAATAGAGAGACTTACCAGAGACACCAACAACAGCCAGGATGGGATAGTAAAAGTACTGAACGATGTAAAGTGAATATTTGATCTGAATTTTTAACGATAGACGATCATAATATGTGGAAAGAAAGTAAAAATCCCAGGAGAAACTCCTGTCCATTGTTGTAACATTCCAGTCGATTGTTCTCAGATTCCAATCCATTGTTGTAACATTCCAATCCGTTGTTCTCAGATTCTGATCCATCCTCTCCTCCTCTCTGGAGCCGTTGATCCCTGTCAGTGTTGGTGGTGAGGTTCCCGCTGACATTATGGGATAACACATTGAAAGGATTCCCTTTTAACAGAAGAGGGAAACCCTCCAGTGACACAATTAGGATCCGTGGAGAGTGACATTAATTACAGTCACTGAACAAACAAGTTCAGTTAATCCCTTCCAATCCAACACTTTTTATACCACAATAAAGTAGAACATTTACCCGGTCTGGATGTGATTTGTGAGGGTAACTGAGGGAAGGAATGGTGGAAATAGTGGACACACTGACCCTAACCTTCCAATCCTCCTTGGATATGGCGGTGGTGCCAGAGAACTGGAGAGTTGTAAATGTTCCATCCGGTTTAAAAAAGGAGAGGGGGATAAACCCTGTAACTACAAACCAGCCAGTCTCACATCAGTGAAACATTGGGGGAAACTTCTAACTTCTAAAATCTGCAACAACTTAAAATGTGGTTTGGAAAACATGAGTTAATAAATGAGCAGCAGCAAAGGTATGTTCATGGGAAATCGTGTCTGACCAACTTGGAGTTCTTTGAGGAAGTAATGTAGAGGGTTGATGAGCTCAGCCTGGTTCATGTTATGTATATGGACTTTCAATTGTCACATGTTAGGAAAGTGAAAGCCATAGATTAAAGGGGCAGTGACATTGTGGATACGACACTGGCTATGGGACAGAAAGCAGACAGAAGTGGTCAACGGTGAAATTCAGGATGGAGGGGAGTACACAGAGATGTTCCCCACGAGTCAGTATTAGGACCACTGCTCCTTCTGATACCGTTAAATGACCTGGACATATATAAAGGACAGAATTTTGTTGTTTATAGATAACAGGAATACAGAATGCAAACAGTGAGGAGAATTGGAATAGGCTTTAGGAGGACATAGATTGGTGAAATGGAGAGAGAATTTGTGGTGTCCAATGATTCAATTGTTCTGCCTTTGATTATGTCTGTCTGTTGACTGATCAATGCTCATGGTGCTTGATTAATTAAGCCTGAGTGTGGACTCAGAGAAAAGTAAATAAAGCTGAAGAAAGTGCTGGAAGCTGGAGCAGACATTTAAAACACTGCGAATAAAATCTGTTAGACACGTAGAAAATCAACATCAATGTGAGATATAAAATATAAAACATACCTGAGAAATGAAATTTAATGCAGAGCAATGTGAATGATTCATGTGGGAGGAAGAATGAGGACAGATGATATAAATAATATCAGGTGATTTTAAATGAGGTGCAGGGACAGTGGAGAACATGTACACAAATCCTCGAAGGCTTTTACACTCGATGGGTGTGAATTTCCAGCCCCATCCACCACCGGGATCGTCTGCTCCCATCGAAAGTCAATGGGCTTTTGGCTGGGCCACCAAATCTCCCGCAGCAGGTCCCACCATGGCGTGGCTGGAAAATCCTGGCCTCTGTCTCTGTCTAAACCAAATATCCTGCAGGGATTTTTAACAATTTGATCAACTTCTCCTGCCACCTTCAAAGATTTGTGCATTCCAGCTTGGAACAACTCACTGGATAAAAATGTTCTCTTTCTCTCCCCTCTGGTTCTTTTGACAATTATTTGAAATCTTGTAACTGAGTGTTGTTCCGGTGGGAACAGTTTCTCCTCACTCTGTCAATACTCCACATTAATTTGAACACCTCCATTCAATCTCCCCTTGACTTTATCTGCTCTAAGGAGAACAATCCCAGCTTCTCTGATCTCTCCGTATAACTGAAATCCTCATCCCTGGTACCATTCCAGTAAATCTCTGCTGCACTCCCTCCAAGACCCTCACATCCTTTCTCATATGAAACACCCAGAATTCGACACAATTCCTTTTATCCAGTGAGTTGTTCCAATCTAGAATGCACTGCCTGAAGACATGCTGGAAGCAGATTCAATAGTAAGTTTCAAAAGGGAACAGGATAAATACCGATAGGGGGGATTTGCAGGGTTATAGGGAAAGAGCAGGCAGGAGAGACAAAGCAAAATCGCTCTTTCAAAGATGGTACAGACATAATGGAGCAAATGAATTCCATCCAGGCTGTATGATTATCCAAACCTGTGATTACAGAATCCAGTGAGTCCACACCTCGTGTACAATTGACATTCAGCCGTTAACTAGTGCACCATCCAGATTCCATCACTTACTCATCAAAATACAAGGCTATGACTGTGACATACGCTACAAACTGGCTTGTTCCATGCTCACATCTGATCCAAAACTGCAGATATTTCCTTAGATCTGCAAGTGGATTTCATCGAAATGGAAATTGAAGACATCTTTCATATCGACCGGCTGAATTTCGGGAAGAATAGATGCCAGCAACTGCAACAAGAGATGTCCAATGTTCCTGTATTGCAACAGTTATGGAAGACTGTGATTGGAGGGTGGCCAGAGTCCTTCCAGGATGTTCCAGAGGCTCTAAGACTATTTTGGCCTCACAGAGATGAGCTTGGGATTCCCCAAGGGCCAGAAAGTCCTTGTTCTCTTAGACCTGACATCCTCCAGCAATTGCACCAAGTGTATATGTGGATAGATTGAACCAGGAAACAGGCTGGAGAACAGTATAGTGATCAGGTATGAATCTAGACATCGAATGATAAGAACGTAAGAAACAGGAACAGGAGTAGGCCATTCGGCCCCTCGAGCCTGCTCCACCATTCAATAAGATCATGGCTGATCTTCTTGTGTTTCGATTTCCACATTCCCATCTACTCCCGATAACCTTTGATTCCCTAGCCTAACAAGAATCTATCTACCCCTGCCTTAAAAATATTCAATGACCCCAACTCCACCACCTTCTGAGGCAGAGTCCCAAAGTCGCACAACCCTCTGAGAGAAAAATGTTCTCCTCATCTCCATCCTAAAAAGGTGACCCCTAAATTTAAAACAGTGCCCCCTAGTTCTGGACTCTCCCACAAGAGGAAACATCCTTTCCACGTCCACCTTGTCAAGGCTGTTCAGGATCTTGTATAATTCAATCAAATCACCCCCCTCACTCTTCTAAACTCCAGTGGAAACAAGCCCAGCCTGTCCAACCTTTCCTTAAAAGACAACCCACTCATTCCAGGTATCAACCTAGTAAACCTCCTGTCAACTGCCTCCAATGCATTTACATCCTTCCTTAAATCAGGAGACCAAAACTGTGCAGAGCATTCGAGGTGCAGTCTCACCAATGCCCTATATAACTGAAGCAAAACATTCTTACTTTTATGTTCAGTTCACCCCGTAATAAAGGATAGCATTCCATCAGCCTTCTTAATTACTTGCAGTACCTGTACACTAAGTTTTTGTGGCTCATGTACAAGAACATCTAGATCCCTCTGCACCTCAGAATTATGCAGCCATTTTCCATTTAAGTCATACTCTGCTTTTTTGTTCTTCCTGCCAAAGTGAACAACTTCACACATCCCACATTAAACTCCATTTGCCAGATCTTTGCCCACTCACTCAACCTTTCTATATCCATCAAGAACCTCCTTATGTCTTCTTCACAAAATACTTTCCTACCTATCTTTGCGTCATCTGCAAATTGAGCTACCAGCCTTCACTCCCCTCATCTAAGTCATTGATGTAAATTGTAAAAAGTTGAGGCCTCAGCACAGACCCCTGTGGGTCTCCACTTGTTCGCATCCTGCCAGAGGGAATGTGAGGCGTGCCAAGTCAACATGCCCTGACATCAGAAGAATCATTATTACCTCACAAGGTACCCACACATCCAATAAACATTTGATGGTCCAGAACCTGAGTATTGCTGAAAAAAAGAGACAGTTTTTGTCAAAGCTTTTCATCTTGCACTCGTCAGGACAATTTGCAAGAATGGCAATATAAGGGAAAAAACAAATTTATACTGTGTGAGCAGAGAGTGCTGATTGGTTAGCAAGTAGACTCTGATGGTAGAGATGCTGCCATGGAGAATGCACCAGGTGATGGTGACTTACAGTTAACTGCTAAGAATTGTTTGAAATGTAAACCAGGCAGCTTGACTCTGATTGATCAAGACATTGCCCTGAGGAATGAACGAGTGAATGGCTGTCACTTATTTTGTTCAGTTAAACAGGCGCAATATGCGTACATGTTCTTTCTGTCTGCAATGAACAGGGCCCTGTGAATAAATATATGTAGCTTCCAGTACACATAAATGGGCCACACTGTGAGGCTGCCTGACAATCTTAAATTCTTAAACTGATCATCAGCATAATTCTTAGCACACTGCTGATTGTTTAGCAAATGTTCTCCAATCGCGAATCATATCTAATGTTGCACATTATGTTTTATGGGCTGGTTGGATCCAGCCTGTACCTTGCCCGTTGTGAACAGTGGATGGGACATGATGTTGATATGATCCGCCAGGTTTTGGGACATACGGCCTACATACCTAGCATCACACTGGCACTGAAACTCATATACCACATTACTCATTTGTGTGATAGGCAAAATGTCTTTTTGGCTTGATGGCAGCATCTTGTTAGTGGCCAATAGCACTCGTGTTGCTATTGCATTGTAGCAGTGTGAAACAACTAGCTTCACCTGCTGCTCAAATTTTGAGATACCTTGCCCTTCTAGAGTAGTGTGAGGTAGATTGGGCACTTTTCACAGCCAAAGGAGACAGTCTTAGGCCCGTTCTTGAGTTTGCGTGATATACAGTGCGAAATAATCTGATCAGGGTAGCCATTATCCTGCAGGATGCCTTTGATGAGCCCTATTTAAGCATCAAGCTTGCATGATGAGCAAATGGCTTGGGCCCTATTTTAAACTTCAAACAGTGCATGGCAGTTAAATGTCAATCACCATCAACTGGTGCATTCTCCATGGCAATGCCTCAACCAATCAGAGTCCACTTGACCAGCAATAAACACTCTGTTCTCATACAGTATAAATTTGTTGTTTCCCTTTCATTGCCATTCTTGCAAATTGACCTGACGAGAGCAAGACAAAAAAGTCTCCTTTTTCAGCGATACATCCAATAATTAGAATTTTAACCGATCTCTTCAGCATCCATGGGGTGATTTCTTGGTTGTGATGATTTCGCCAAATATTCATCAGTTCCATGATACATCCAGCGCAGCCACTGCCAACGCATTGGGTGGAATTTTATGCCGGCAGCATTTTACAGTCACGCCAAAGCTAAGGGACTTTTGAAAGGCTCCCGGCATTTTACAGCCCCACCCAGGCCATGACAGGGCTGTAAAATTCTGCCCACTGAGTTCAATCTTCAGCCTATTTGAGGCACCGTAAGAAGTGGTTTCGGACAACGGAGCCCAATATTCTGGAAAACCACTCAAGGTGATGTCTGAAAAGTGGGGAGTTGACATATTACCTCATCACCCACACTACCCCAGGCCCAATAACATGGCCGAATGGATGGTATGCAATGTAAAGTCTTTAATTATAAAATGTTGATCGAATCTTCCAGCACAGGAAGAGGCCATTCTGCCCACTTAGCTTTTCAGGCTCTTTGAAAGAGGGACCCAATTCATCCCATCCCCTCACTCCTTCCCTGTCGCCCTGCAAATTTTTCCTTTTTCAATAAATATCCACGTCCTATTTGAAAGTGAATTATTAAGTGATATTGAATCTTCTTCCATCCCCCTTTCAGACAATCATCATAACATCCTGTGAAAAAAAAAAATTTCTCCCCATCTTCCCCCCGGCACTTTTGACAATTGTTTTAAATGGAGTTGAAAGTTGTATTGGTGACTTCCTGATTCTGGTTGTGGACCTTGCCTGATGTTTGGGGAAGGACCGTACAGATTAACAATGACAAAAGGCCAATTACTGACCTACAGCTGGAGACTGAAAGGTCACCTTTAATGGTCAGAATCACAATGTCAGACCACAGAGCAAGATAGGATCAAACAGCACAGGAGGAAGTCATTTGGCCCATTGTGTCTGCGATGGCTCTTTACAACAATGAGCTGCAGTTCCACTACTTTAGAATGAATCAATATAAAAATATCCGTATAATTCAGGAGACTGGAGGACCCTCTCTAGCCAATAAAAAATCAAAGCAGCAAGTTTGTACAAAGTGACCTGTAAAAACTCCGCTGGACAGAGCTTTGTAATGTAAACTCGGTTTCCAATTGTTGGCTTGTATGCAATGCTGAAAAATTTTATTCACTTAAAGAATGTAAAACGTTAATTTTATTGGATAGTGTTATGATTCCCATAGAGACTGGTAACTTTAAAAAAAGATATGAACTTCCCAGTAAACAACACAAAGAATCACATGACAAGATTTCATGTTTGAAAACCTTTGCTGTAACAAAACACCAAAATCAACCCAGACTAAACAGTACTTAGTAGGAAACTAATACTCCAAACTAGAGAAAAGGTATTCTCCATTAACATCTTAACAGAGCCAAAAACACCACACCACATTTAGACATTACATGGATCTCTCAGCAAAAACGTAATCTTCTTTTTAAAAGCCCAAATCCTTCCTGGTTTTAACAAGATATTTCTCACTGCCCAAGATTTCATTGAAGTCACGTAGCGAGGTCTCCAGGCAGATTTCACAGGAGGTCACATCCCCCTCTCCAAATTAATCTATTTTATCTTGAATTAAAGGAGGAAGTTTAAAACATAACTATCTTCTAAAGTCCACCATTTGCACAAACAGACATGTATGGTAAGCACTTACCCAATTTCTCAACATGCACTTTGAGCAGTTGTGACTCCTCTCTGGGAATGTGCATCAGTAAAATATGATTGTATATGTGAACAGAACTGCAGTGACTACACATTGAGCAGGGTGATGCCGCACAGACTGTTTCACCACTCCTCCAACTACCTTCCACATGATCCATCCAGCACCGGTGTCCAGTGTCAGGAGTGTGTGACATCTGCAACATGCAGTGCTGCCAAACCCCTCGGCTTCCCTGTGAACCCACAGCCTCTACCACCGAGAAGACAAAGGCTTCAAGTGTAGTGGAGAAACTACATAAACATCCTTCCCTGGAACATACACGGCATCTTGACATGTGGGGAATCGTCTTTAGTCAGTGTCTAACAGTCGCGTGTGGATGACTGCCTTCAACACAGCACTCATGGTTGAAGTGCACCTGATAAACTCCATCTGATCTTTGAGTCTGATCATTGATGAACAAGAAATGCTGCAAGGAGCATCTCAATCCACAACCCTTGGTGTATTACAGCCTTATCTGAAGTTCTGGAGAAGGAAACAGCCTTCCACTGCTGGACATGCATGGGCACACCCTGGCTCCTGATGGTGTCAATGAGAGCTGGATTTCAGAATGCAGTCTTCAGTGCCAATGGTAAGGACCGCGTTCACTCTGTTAACATTCCCACTGAGGGTGCAAAAACAGACCCAAACATTCTTTGCAATAGATATGTGTGTTTACAACTTGTGTAATTGTGATGTTAGTGTGAGGTCATCCATTTTGGAATTGAAAAAATAAATTCCAAAATGTTCTAAATGGTTAGAAACCAGGAACTGGAGAGGAACAAAGTGGTTTGAGATTCCAAGGACACAAATTATTAAAAGCTGGTGGTCAGGTAAAGGTAGCAATAAAAAAACGATGAGTGGAATGTTGACCCTTACCTCAAGGAAGCTGGATTGTAAAAGGAATGAATTTCTGCTTCAGTTGTATTGAACCTTGGTCAAACCCCATCTGGATATTATATTCAGTTCTGGGCACCCAGCTCAGGAAGTGCCGGGTAGATTCACCAGAATGAAAACGGTGCTTCGAGGGTTAAATTATGAGGAGAGCTTGTATAAGCCTGGCTTGTATTCCATTGAGTTTAGAAGATTGAGCAATGATCAGATTGAGGTGTTTAGAATGTTAAAAGGATTGAAGAGGTCGATACAGAGAAACTATTTTCTCTGTTGGGGGAATGAAGAATGAGGGAACATATTGAGCTCAGTCATTTAGGAGAGAAATCAAGAAATAACTTTTCACACAAAGAAACCGGGAATTTACCCCCAAAAGGCTGTGGATGCTGGAACAACTGCAGATAACAAGACTGAGATTGAGGGATTTTTGGTGAGGAATGATTTCAAGGGATCTGGAGCTAAGGTGGGTAAATGGTGGTGAGGGACCAATCAGCTGTGATCTAACTGAATGGTGGGAGGGAAAACCACCTCCTCTTGTTCCAATGTTCCTAATCTTTATCAGTCCCTCCTCAGACAGGGGAAGCATTGCAGCAGAACGATGGTTAAACTTTGGTTTTCTATTAGTCAGGATTCATCAATTGACGTTAAATGTTTCTCGATCACCCTTATCTCCTGAGGTTTTGTGGATAAGCACAGACATTAAAAACAAAATGAGGAAAAAGTTCAGATTTTCAAGTGGAAAAGGCTTCGGACACCGATTTCCTTTACTTTCAATTTAGTATACGGTATTCACTGCTCCCGATGTGGTCTCCTCTACATTGGGGAGTTCAAATGCAGACTGGGTGACTGCTTTGCGGACACCTCCGTTCAGTCCACAAGTATCACCCTGAGCTTCCTGTTGCTGGTCATTTCAATTCTCCACCTTGCTCTCACTCTGACCTTTCTGTCCTTGACCTGCTACAGTTTTCCAATGAAGCTCAACACAAGCTCGAGGAACAGCACGTCATCTTTCGACTGGACACTCGACAGCCTTCTGGACTCAGCACTGAGGCTCACACTTTTAGATCAGACCCTCTGTCTTCATTTTGTTTTTTTTGCTGGTTTGATTGGGTCTCGTTTTTTTCTTTATTCCTTCATGTTACATTCAGACGGTTGCTATGCAGCCATTCACACCTCATCTGGACACATCTTCTGTTTCTTTCCTTTCCCAATTACCACTGCCTTTGGCTTTTGTTCCATGAAACCTTTTATCCTTTAATCTCTCCTGCCCTCCTCCCTATCACACACCTTCCCTTCTGTTCTTCCACACCTCTCCCCGACCACTTGCTCAAAACCTATGACATTTCGAAACTTCCTGGGATTTATTACAAGTTGTTGTTGTTGTTGTAGCAGTGTGAGAGTCTCCATTTCCCATCACTCCATTTATCAGTCTGCACGCCAAGCTCCCTGGGTCAGTGTGGGCAGTGCCCACCAGTCATCCTCATGGATCAATGAACAAAACCACGTGAGATGATTGGATTAATGGTGCCTTCAACATGAGAACTTGTGGGGCTGAATTCAGTCAGGTGACACCAGAGCAACTCAGAGTGACTCCTATTGCTCCAAATAAAATCGGCCCTCCTGGTAATAAACCCATGAGTTCTGTCATTGGTGGAGATTGTAGAGGTTGGGGCTGGTTAATTGGTTCAACGTTGCTGCTTCTGGTCTCATTGGTGTCAGGTGAGTGCAGCTTGTGTGTATAAAAGGTGCTGCTCGGTGGCTGAAGGGATGGTGAGTTGTTTGGTATCATGGGGGATTTTGTAGTGAGGGCTTTGTTCCCAGTGCTGGTGCTAGTTGGAGCTGTTTGTGGCTCTGATACTTGGCAACAGTTTCTAGGCCAGAGTCAAAGCCACCCCTGTGCCTCAGACAGTCTGTCCTCCTGGGCCTCCCTTTGGTTCCCATTTCCGTGTGTCTGAGGGTGGAAGTGTGTCTCCACTGCAGACTGTGATGGTACAGTGTGGAGAGGACAAGCTGCTGCTCAGGGTCCAGCTGGATTTATTTGGAACCTGGCACCTGATCAAAGCTGCTGACCTGACCCTGGTGGACAGCAGGTTGTTGGCCAACCAGGATCTACTCTCAGAACCACACTGTCCTCTTTGACTATGGACTCCATGAGTGTGGCAGCAGGTTGCAGGTAATGGGAATCCTCAGCTCTTGCTCTAAGTTTGGGCTGTTGGTTATTCCCCACTCTTCATTCCAACACTGGGTGAGATGTCAATGATATTGAGGAGATAGCTGTCTCCTGCTTTATAAAACTACAAATTAGCTTTCTAGTCTGTATTGTACTTTGCATTAACTGGTCCTTGAGTCTTTCCAACCTATGACATCAGCCCCATTGGTCTTGAACCTTCTCTTTGGATCCTCTAAGCTTTTCCTTCTGTTGTTTTGAGGATTTTCATCTCTATTCCCCTCATTCAGATCAATTCAACTGGAGACTTCAGTTTCAGTCCAGTTTAATCCAATTTGATTGTCTCTTAAATGAAGAAAATGGAATACGAATTAAGTCCTCTTTGACTAAAGAGGAACTCCACACTTCCCAGTTTCCCTGCTATTGGAATAAATGGGGCCCTGGCTTCAAACTGTTCTATTTCCATGCTCCATGTTATTGTCCACTTGTGGCTCCTTTTACTGTTAACTGAAGCTGTCCTTTTGTTGAGAGACTTCCCAATTAATGGACCATGATCTTGTGCTCATGATCTCTCTCCTTCGATAAGGGCTGAGGTTACAAAGCAACAAATAACCAAATGAGGCCATACGGCCCCTCGAGCCTGTTCCCCAATCATTAAGATCATGGCTGATCTTCTACACAACCTCCATGTTCCTCTCCCCTCAACATATTCTTTGATGCCCCAAAGTAAATCCATCTGTCTAAAATATACTCAATAACTGAGCATTCACAGCTCTCTGGGGCAGTGAAGTCACAAAATGCATGACCTACAGGATGTTCTGGCAGTGTTACATGTGGGACTGAGCACGCTACTGCCGACAGTAATTTAAGGCCCATGATCCAGACCCAGGGTCGGTTTGCTGCTGAACACAGATGTGGGTAGACCAAGCTGTACCTGTGAAAATAATTCTAGTTAATGAAGACTTAGTTAAGCTACAGGAGACAATGGAGACTTCCTCAAAACACAGCATTCTCTGAACACCCTCAAACTGGGATAGAATTCCCAAGATTCTTTCCTTGCTGAATGAAGAAATTCCCTGTTAAGTTAATCCTAAATGACTGGCGCCTGACCTGAACTGACAGCCCCTAATAGTAAATTCTCCAGTGATGGGGTAGCAGTCTCTTCACACTGACCCTGTCAATCCCCCTCAGAATTGTTTTCAGGGGATGGGATGACTTCATTGTTAACCCCTGTGGAGAACATTCTCATTTCAGATCAGTTCTTCATTCCTTCACCTGATTCTTTCAGATGATTGGAGATTTCCTCATCTACACCACCCACCTGAACCACACCCCAGAGTATCATGGATCTGTCATTGTGAGAACGAATGGAGCTGTCGTTCCCATTGAGTGTCGTTATTTGAGGTGAGAATCTTTATTCGCTTTGTCAATAAGATCTACAGCTGCTGGTGGTCTCTGAAGATGTCCTAAAATGACTCCCCTGCCTTTCCAGGAAGGGCAATGTGAGCAGTGACCCCATCAAGCCCACCTGGATCCCATTCAGCTCCACCAAGTCTGGAGAAGGGCATCTGTCATTCTCTCTGCGCCTAATGCATGGTATGTGATGGGTGGATGGGGAGTGATTTCCTGTAGTCACTCACTGGGAGTTACAGCCACTGTCTCTAACCCTTGTCCTCTTGTACTTCAGGTGACTGGCTTACAGAGCGCACTTCGACTGTCTACTACCTGGGTGAGCTCATTCACATTGAGGCCTCTGTTTCAATGACCAACCACATGCCCCTGAAGCTCTACATTGACCGCTGTGTAGCTACATTGAGCCCAGACAAGGACTCCACCCCGAGATACAGCTTCATTGACCACAATGGGTAAGGAGCTCTCTGCTTTCTCCAGCTGGTCCCATCTCAATGGCTTCACTTGATTCACTTCCTGTCCCTTTTTAATCTTTCTTCAGTTGCCTCCTGGACAGCAAAGCTGAGGACTCCTTTTCAACTTTTGTGTTGCCAAGAGACGAGCAGGAGCTGGACAAGCTCCGGTTTGACCTGGTTGCGTTCCGTTTCCTTGGAGATGACCGTTCCTTGGTAAGAGGAAGCTGATCATTGGAGTCTCCATGTTGGGAGGGAGTCACTGAATCATGACGTGTGTTGAATGTGTCCCTCAGATTTTCATCACCTGTCACCTGAAAGTTGCTCCATTGGATCAGAGGGATTCCAGGAACAAAGCTTGTACTTTCCAGAAGGTGCAGAATGTGTCAGTTCCCTCTCTCTCCATCAGGGATGTGTTGTGTGGAGATGTGATGCACAACCTGGTTGATGGGCTCTTTCTCTTGTTTAGCTGGACCCCATTGGAGGAATCGAGCATTGACATTTGTGCCTGTTGCCATGTGGGTAACTGTGGTGCCACAAGGGAGTTGTGGTTTGGTCCCAGAGGAAGGAGAGATCTTGTACCTGAAGCTGGTGGGACATTGATCCTCTAGATGTTGGACGTCCCCCTTTCCCCTCTCTAACTGGAATGTTTGATGTTGCAGAGAGTGAAGCTGGATTGAAGTGGGTGGGTGAGGCCTCACTTGGAGCCCTGCTCATTCTGGATACTGATGTGACCAAGCTGGCAACAGAGTCCCTGAATGAGGCTGAGCGAAGGATGCAGGAGAGGTCTCCAGGTGGTGAGTTGGCCGACTACTGGTTTCCCTTTCCCCCTCAGTGTTTCCTTCACTAACCATTGGTTTCTCATTGCTTTGTAGGTGTGGAGTCTGAGGTGGTCCTGATCGTGGCCCTGACTGTGACAGCTGTCTCCCTGATCTCTGCTTCATTCTGGAGGTTATTAGCTATGAGGAGAGGTTGGAGAAACTCGGATTGTTCTCACTAGAGCGACGGAGATTGAGGGGCGACTTGATAGAAGTTTACAAAATTATGAGTGGCATGGACAGAGTAGATAGTCAGAAGCTTTTTCCCAGGGTGGAAGAGTCAATTACTTGGGGACATAGATTTAAGGTGAGAGGAGAAAACTATAGAGATGTGCGGGGCAAGTTTTTTTACACAGGGTAGTGAGCGTCTGGAATTCGCTGCCAGAGGAGGTGGTGGAAGCAGGTACGATAGTGGTGTTTTAGAAGCAGCTTGACAAATACATGAATAGGATGTGAATAGAGGGATACGGACCCCGGAAGTGCAAAATGTTTTAGTTGACGGGCAATATGATCGACGCAGGCTTGGAGGGCCGAAGGGCCTGTTCCTGTGCTGTACTTTTCTTTGTTCTTTTCTTTGTTCATTGCTGGCCTTGCTCCTGTACAGGAAACACAAGCAAACTCAGGTCAAACAGTGATCAAATGATCAATAAAGCAGAGACTCCTTCTACCTTGTGTCAGGGAGCTGAATGGTCTATGCATTCTCCTTGTTAGTTAAATATCTCCATGGACCTAATGACTGGTGTCAGTCTATCCAAGCACAGAACTAGGCCTCCTGAATGATGGGTTTACTGAAGGTTGAGAGAAGCAGGAATTGCTCATTTTTTTTCTGGGTGCTTCAGACCCCAGGCTTGGTATCTATAGCCACCCAGTGTTGGGGAGGGGGTGTGAGCAGGCCTGGCATGAGGGGGAGGGGATGTGAGCAGATCTGGGGCCTCCTTGTGGACCTGTTCCTGAGCCTGGCTGGTGTGGATGTTTACTCAGGCTGCCTCACTCTCTTCCATGGTGATGTTCACCCCCTGGAGAGGGGGCTCACTGTATTGGAGTGTTTGAGGTTTGCTGTCATCAGTGGTGCCAGAAGGACCGAGTGGATGATCCATCTCAGCCTCCTCCTGAGGTCTCCAGCATCAGATGCCAGTCTTCAGCCGAGTTGATTCACTCCTCATGATATCAAGAAATGGCTGAAGGCCCTGGATCTGCATCTGCACTGGCCCTTACAATATTCCAGCAATAGTACTGAAGGCTTGTGCTCCAGAACTTGCCGTTCCCCTGTTCAAGCTGTTCCAGTGCGGCTACAACACTGGCATCACCCAGCAAAGTGGAAAATTGCCCATATGTGACCTGTCCACAAAAAGCAGGACAAATCCAACCCGGTCAATTCCTGCCCCATCAGTCGACTCTCGATCATCAGCAAAGTGATGGAAGGGGTTGTAACAAGTGCTGCTTGTTAGCACTGTCGCTGCTCACTAACACTCAGTTTGGGTTCTGCCAGGGCCACTCAGCTCCTGACCTCATCACAGCCTTGGTCCTCAGGGCAGTGTCCAAACCCCAACCATCTTCAGCTGCTTCATCAAAGACCTTCCCTTCATCATAAGGTCAAAAATGGGGATGTTCACTGATGATTGCACAATATTCAGCATCATTCAGGACTCCTCAGATACTGAAGCAGCCCATGTCCAAATACAACAAAACCTGGGCAATATCCAGGCTTGGGCTGACAAGTGGCAAGTAACATTCGTGCCACATGAGTACCAGGCAATGAACACTTCCCACCAGAGAGAATCTAACCATCTCCCTTTGAAATTCAATGGCATTACCGCCACTGAATTCCCCACTATCAACATCCTGTGGATTACCATTGACCTGAAACTGAACTGGGCGAGCCACATAAATACTGTGGCTACAAGGGCAGGTCAGAAGCCATGAATCCTGCAGTGAGTATTTCACCTCCTGATTCCATTAAGCCTGTCCACCATCTACAAGTCAGGAGTGTGATGGAATAATCTCCCCTTGACTAGACAAGTACAGCTCCAACAACACTCGAGAAGCTTGACACCATCCAAGGCAAAGCAGCCCACTTGACTGGCACCCCATGCACAATCATTCGCTCCCTCCATCACCAATACACAGTGCACAAGATGCTCTGCAGAAACTCACCAAGGCTCCTAGAACAGCACCTTCAAAATCCACGACCACTCCGATCTCGAAGAACAAGGGCAGCAGATAAATAGGATCACAACCAACTGGAAGTTCCCTGTTAAGCCACTCACCATCTGACTTGGAAATATATCGCCGTTCCTTCACTATCGCTGGGTCCAAATCTTGGAACTCCCTCCCTAACAGCAGTGTGGGTGTACCTACACCACAGGGACTGCAGTGGTTCAAGAGGGTAGCTCACCACCACCTTCACAAGGGCAATGAGGGACGGGCCATAAACGTTGGCTGAGCCAGTGATGCCCAAACCTCATGAATGAATAAAATATTTTGTATCTGTTTTCATGGTAGACGACACGAACAACATCCCAATAATAGTGGAAGGTCAAGGGGCTACAGGGAGCAGGGGTCTTAAAACAACCACTATCACGAAAGAAAGAGTAATGGGAATACTAATGGGACTTAAAGCTGACAAGTCCCCTGGACCTGATGGCCTGCATTCTAGGGTCCAAAAGAAGTGGCTGCAGAGAGAGTTTATGCATGGGCTGTCATCTTACAAAATTCCACAGGTTCTGGAGATGTAATGAAGTCAGGAGCTGAGAGTCCCAGTACTATTGCTGAAATATTGTCAGGGCCCATAGCCTTTGCAGTATCCATGGTCTTCATCTGTTTCATCATATCACGTGGAGTGAATCGAATTGGCTGGAGACGGGCATCTGTGATGCTGGGGACTTCCGGAGGAGGCTGAGGTGGATCATCCACTCAGCACTTGTGGCTGAAAGTTGTTGCAAATGCTTCAGCCTTATCTTTTTCACTGATGTGCTGGGCTCCCCCATCATTGAGGATGGGGATATTTATGGAGCTGCCTCCTCCAGTGAGTTGTTTAATTGTCCACCACCATTCACAACTAGATGTGGCAGGACTGCAGAGCTTAGATCTCATCCGTTGGTTGTGGGATTGCTTAGCTCTGTCTATCACTTGTTGCTGATGCTGGTTGGTACGCAAGTAGTCCTGTGTTATAGCTTTACCAAGCTGACACCTCATTTTTAGGTATACCTGGTGTTGCTCCTGGCATGCCCTCCTGCACTCTTCATTGAACCAGGGTCAATCGCCTGGCTTGGTGATGATGGTAGAGTGGGGGATATGCAGGGCCATGAGGTTACAGGTTGTGTTCGAGTACAATTCTGCAGCTTCTGATGGCGCTCAGCGCCTTATGGAAGCCCAGTCTTGATTTGTTAGATCTGTTTGAAATCTATCCCATTTAGCACAGTGGTCGCGCCCCACACCACGATGGAGGGTATCCTTAATGTGAAGGCAGGACTTGGTCTCCACAATGATTGTGCAATGGTCACTCCTACCGATACTATCATGGACAGATGCATCTGCGACAGGCAGGTTGGTGAGGATGCGGTCAAGTATTTTTTTTTCCCCTTATTGGTTCCCTCACCACCTGCCGTAGACCCAGTCTAGCAGCTATGGCATTTAGGACTCAGCCAGAGGTGGTGCTAATGAGCCACTCTTGGTGATGGACTTTAAGGTCCCCCACCCAGAGTACATTCTGTGCCCTTGCCACCCTCCCGAGGTGCTCCCTCCATTTGGTGTTCGGTATGGAGGAGCACTGATTCTTCAGCCGAGGGAGGAGGGAACGTGGTAATCAGAAGGAGGTTTCCTTCATGTTTGACCTGATACCATGAGACTTCATGGGTCCAGAGTCGACACTCCCTCCCGACTGTATACCACAGTGCCGCCACTTCTGCTGGGATGATGATGATGGTGGTGTCCGGGACCTAATCTGTAAGGTATGATTCCATTGCTTCACTAACCCCCAGATGTTAGTTAGGAGGACATTGCAGTGTTGACAAGGCTGAGTTTGCCGTTGTCATTTCCGGTGCCTAGGGGAATGCTGGGTGGTCCTTCCGGTTCATTCCTTTGTTTGGTGCTTTGTTGTGGTTTGATACAACTGAGTTGCATGGAAGAGTCAACCACGTTGTGCTCTGGAGTCACATGTCGGCCAGACCAGGTAAGGATAGCAGATCAGACGGGTTTTGACAACAATTGACAATGGCACCATGGTCATCGTTAGACTTTTAATTCCACATTTTTCATTGAATTCGAATTCCAGTACCAACCATGGCAGGATTCAAACCCTGGTCCCCAGTGCATTACCCTGGGTCTCTGGGTTACTCGTCCAGTGACAATTCCACTACACCATCGCCTCCCCTCAACACTGAAACCCATTGTTAAGGAAGCAGGAGCAGAAAATTGAGAAAATCAGAATACAAACGGCAGATTAGTTTTGTGAAAAGGAAATTGTGTTGGACAAGTTCATGTGAGTTGTTTGAGGATGTAACAAGCAGGGTGGATAAAGGGGAACCAGTAGATGTAGTGTATTTGGATTTCCAAAAGATATTTGATAAGATGCCATATAAAAGCTTATTATCCAAGGCAAGAGTTCCTGATGTTGGGAGTAATATATTTGCATGGATAGAGGTTTGGGTAACTAAAGGAAAGAGAGTCAGGAGAATTAGCTCATTTTCAAGTTGGCTAACGGTCACTAGAGGAGTGTCCCAGGGACCCGTGCTGGAATCTCAACTACTGACAATCCATATGAGCGACTTGGATGAAGGGACCGAGTGTATTATTGACAAATTTGCATCCAATACAAGGATAGGTGGGAAAGCAAATTGCCAGGACACACAGGTCAGGATTTTCCAGCACCACCTGTCACCAGGATCTTCCGGTCCCGCCAAAAGTTAATGGAACTTTGGCTGACCTGCCCCATCCCCTGTGATGGGCACTGCCACATGAGGCTGGAAAATCCCGGCAAAGGGAAATCGATGGGTTAAGGGAGTCGGCCAATATTTCAGAGATGGATAAAAATGTGGGAAAACGTGAGGTTATCCACTTTGGCAGGAAGAACAGAAGAGCAGAATATTATTGAAATGCAGAGAGACTGCAGAATGCTGCAGTACAGAGGGAACTGGGTGTCCCTCATACATGAAACTCCAAAAGTTAGCATGCAAGTCCAGCCAGGAATTAGGAAGGCAAGTTGAATGCTGGGCTTCATTACAAGGGGGACAGAGTGTAAAAGTGGATTTCGTACCAGGAGGGCCGATTTCAATCCTTTTAACATTCTAAACACCTCAATCTGATCATTGCTCAATCTTCTAAACTCAATGGAATACAAGCCAGGCTTATACAAGCTCTCCTCATAATTTAACCCTCGAAGCACCGTTTTCATTCTGGTGAATCTACCCGGCACTTCCTGAGCTGGGTGCCCAGAACTGAATATAATATCCAGATGGGGTTTGACCAAGGTTCAATACAACTGAAGCAGAAATTCATTCCTTTTACAATCCAGCTTCCTTGAGGTAAGGGTCAACATTCCACTCATCGTTTTTTTATTGCTACCTTTACCTGACCACCAGCTTTTAATAATTTGTGTCCTTGGAATCTCAAACCACTTTGTTCCTCTCCAGTTCCTGGTTTCTAACCATTTAGAACATTTTGGAATTTATTTTTTCAATTCCAAAATGGATGACCTCACACTAACATCACAATTACACAAGTTGTAAACACACATATCTATTGCAAAGAATGTTTGGGTCTGTTTTTGCACCCTCAGTGGGAATGTTAACAGAGTGAACGCGGTCCTTACCATTGGCACTGAAGACTGCATTCTGAAATCCAGCTCTCATTGACACCATCAGGAGCCAGGGTGTGCCCATGCATGTCCAGCAGTGGAAGGCTGTTTCCTTCTCCAGAACTTCAGATAAGGCTGTAATACACCAAGGGTTGTGGATTGAGATGCTCCTTGCAGCATTTCTTGTTCATCAATGATCAGACTCAAAGATCAGATGGAGTTTATCAGGTGCACTTCAACCATGAGTGCTGTGTTGAAGGCAGTCATCCACACGCGACTGTTAGACACTGACTAAAGACGATTCCCCACATGTCAAGATGCCGTGTATGTTCCAGGGAAGGATGTTTATGTAGTTTCTCCACTACACTTGAAGCCTTTGTCTTCTCGGTGGTAGAGGCTGTGGGTTCACAGGGAAGCCGAGGGGTTTGGCAGCACTGCATGTTGCAGATGTCACACACTCCTGACACTGGACACCGGTGCTGGATGGATCATGTGGAAGGTAGTTGGAGGAGTGGTGAAACAGTCTGTGCGGCATCACCCTGCTCAATGTGTAGTCACTGCAGTTCTGTTCACATATACAATCATATTTTACTGATGCACATTCCCAGAGAGGAGTCACAACTGCTCAAAGTGCATGTTGAGAAATTGGGTAAGTGCTTACCATACATGTCTGTTTGTGCAAATGGTGGACTTTAGAAGATAGTTATGTTTTAAACTTCCTCCTTTAATTCAAGATAAAATAGATTAATTTGGAGAGGGGGATGTGACCTCCTGTGAAATCTGCCTGGAGACCTCGCTACGTGACTTCAATGAAATCTTGGGCAGTGAGAAATATCTTGTTAAAACCAGGAAGGATTTGGGCTTTTAAAAAGAAGATTACGTTTTTGCTGAGAGATCCATGTAATGTCTAAATGTGGTGTGGTGTTTTTGGCTCTGTTAAGATGTTAATGGAGAATACCTTTTCTCTAGTTTGGAGTATTAGTTTCCTACTAAGTACTGTTTAGTCTGGGTTGATTTTGGTGTTTTGTTACAGCAAAGGTTTTCAAACATGAAATCTTGTCATGTGATTCTTTGTGTTGTTTACTGGGAAGTTCATATCTTTTTTTAAAGTTACCAGTCTCTATGGGAATCATAACACTATCCAATAAAATTAACGTTTTACATTCTTTAAGTGAATAAAATTTTTCAGCATTGCATACAAGCCAACAATTGGAAACCGAGTTTACATTACAAAGCTCTGTCCAGCGGAGTTTTTACAGGTCACTTTGTACAAACTTGCTGCTTTGATTTTTTATTGGCTAGAGAGGGTCCTCCAGTCTCCTGAATTATACGGATATTTTTATATTGATTCATTCTAAAGTAGTGGAACTGCAGCTCATTGTTGTAAAGAGCCATCGCAGACACAATGGGCCAAATGACTTCCTCCTGTGCTGTTTGATCCTATCTTGCTCTGTGGTCTGACATTGTGATTCTGACCATTAAAGGTGACCTTTCAGTCTCCAGCTGTAGGTCAGTAATTGGCCTTTTGTCATTGTTAATCTGTACGGTCCTTCCCCAAACATCAGGCAAGGTCCACAACCAGAATCAGGAAGTCACCAATACAACTTTCAACTCCATTTAAAACAATTGTCAAAAGTGCCGGGGGGAAGATGGGGAGAAATTTTTTTTTTTCACAGGATGTTATGATGATTGTCTGAAAGGGGGATGGAAGAAGATTCAATATCACTTAATAATTCACTTTCAAATAGGACGTGGATATTTATTGAAAAAGGAAAAATTTGCAGGGCGACAGGGAAGGAGTGAGGGGATGGGATGAATTGGGTCCCTCTTTCAAAGAGCCTGAAAAGCTAAGTGGGCAGAATGGCCTCTTCCTGTGCTGGAAGATTCGATCAACATTTTATAATTAAAGACTTTACATTGCATACCATCCATTCGGCCATGTTATTGGGCCTGGGGTAGTGTGGGTGATGAGGTAATATGTCAACTCCCCACTTTTCAGACATCACCTTGAGTGGTTTTCCAGAATATTGGGCTCCGTTGTCCGAAACCACTTCTTACGGTGCCTCAAATAGGCTGAAGATTGAACTCAGTGGGCAGAATTTTACAGCCCTGTCATGGCCTGGGTGGGGCTGTAAAATGCCGGGAGCCTTTCAAAAGTCCCTTAGCTTTGGCGTGACTGTAAAATGCTGCCGGCATAAAATTCCACCCAATGCGTTGGCAGTGGCTGCGCTGGATGTATCATGGAACTGATGAATATTTGGCGAAATCATCACAACCAAGAAATCACCCCATGGATGCTGAAGAGATCGGTTAAAATTCTAATTATTGGATGTATCGCTGAAAAAGGAGACTTTTTTGTCTTGCTCTCGTCAGGTCAATTTGCAAGAATGGCAATGAAAGGGAAACAACAAATTTATACTGTATGAGAACAGAGTGTTTATTGCTGGTCAAGTGGACTCTGATTGGTTGAGGCATTGCCATGGAGAATGCACCAGTTGATGGTGATTGACATTTAACTGCCATGCACTGTTTGAAGTTTAAAATAGGGCCCAAGCCATTTGCTCATCATGCAAGCTTGATGCTTAAATAGGGCTCATCAAAGGCATCCTGCAGGATAATGGCTACCCTGATCAGATTATTTCGCACTGTATATCACGCAAACTCAAGAACGGGCCTAAGACTGTCTCCTTTGGCTGTGAAAAGTGCCCAATCTACCTCACACTACTCTAGAAGGGCAAGGTATCTCAAAATTTGAGCAGCAGGTGAAGCTAGTTGTTTCACACTGCTACAATGCAATAGCAACACGAGTGCTATTGGCCACTAACAAGATGCTGCCATCAAGCCAAAAAGACATTTTGCCTATCACACAAATGAGTAATGTGGTATATGAGTTTCAGTGCCAGTGTGATGCTAGGTATGTAGGCCGTATGTCCCAAAACCTGGCGGATCATATCAACATCATGTCCCATCCACTGTTCACAACGGGCAAGGTACAGGCTGGATCCAACCAGCCCATAAAACATAATGTGCAACATTAGATATGATTCGCGATTGGAGAACATTTGCTAAACAATCAGCAGTGTGCTAAGAATTATGCTGATGATCAGTTTAAGAATTTAAGATTGTCAGGCAGCCTCACAGTGTGGCCCATTTATGTGTACTGGAAGCTACATATATTTATTCACAGGGCCCTGTTCATTGCAGACAGAAAGAACATGTACGCATATTGCGCCTGTTTAACTGAACAAAATAAGTGACAGCCATTCACTCGTTCATTCCTCAGGGCAATGTCTTGATCAATCAGAGTCAAGCTGCCTGGTTTACATTTCAAACAATTCTTAGCAGTTAACTGTAAGTCACCATCACCTGGTGCATACTCCATGGCAGCATCTCTACCATCAGAGTCTACTTGCTAACCAATCAGCACTCTCTGCTCACACAGTATAAATTTGTTTTTTCCCTTATATTGCCATTCTTGCAAATTGTCCTGACGAGTGCAAGATGAAAAGCTTTGACAAAAACTGTCTCTTTTTTTCAGCAATACTCAGGTTCTGGACCATCAAATGTTTATTGGATGTGTGGGTACCTTGTGAGGTAATAATGATTCTTCTGATGTCAGGGCATGTTGACTTGGCACGCCTCACATTCCCTCTGGCAGGATGTGAACAAGTGGAGACCCACAGGGGTCTGTGCTGAGGCCTCAACTTTTTACAATTTACATCAATGACTTAGATGAGGGGAGTGAAGGCTGGTAGCTCAATTTGCAGATGACGCAAAGATAGGTAGGAAAGTATTTTGTGAAGAAGACATAAGGAGGTTCTTGATGGATATAGAAAGGTTGAGTGAGTGGGCAAAGATCTGGCAAATGGAGTTTAATGTGGGATGTGTGAAGTTGTTCACTTTGGCAGGAAGAACAAAAAAGCAGAGTATGACTTAAATGGAAAATGGCTGCATAATTCTGAGGTGCAGAGGGATCTAGATGTTCTTGTACATGAGCCACAAAAACTTAGTGTACAGGTACTGCAAGTAATTAAGAAGGCTGATGGAATGCTATCCTTTATTACGGGGTGAACTGAACATAAAAGTAAGAATGTTTTGCTTCAGTTATATAGGGCATTGGTGAGACTGCACCTCGAATGCTCTGCACAGTTTTGGTCTCCTGATTTAAGGAAGGATGTAAATGCATTGGAGGCAGTTGACAGGAGGTTTACTAGGTTGATACCTGGAATGAGTGGGTTGTCTTTTAAGGAAAGGTTGGACAGGCTGGGCTTGTTTCCACTGGAGTTTAGAAGAGTGAGGGGGGTGATTTGATTGAATTATACAAGATCCTGAACAGCCTTGACAAGGTGGACGTGGAAAGGATGTTTCCTCTTGTGGGAGAGTCCAGAACTAGGGGGCACTGTTTTAAATTTAGGGGTCACCTTTTTAGGATGGAGATGAGGAGAACATTTTTCTCTCAGAGGGTTGTGCGACTTTGGGACTCTGCCTCAGAAGGTGGTGGAGTTGGGGTCATTGAATATTTTTAAGGCAGGGGTAGATAGATTCTTGTTAGGCTAGGGAATCAAAGGTTATCGGGAGTAGATGGGAATGTGGAAATCGAAACACAAGAAGATCAGCCATGATCTTATTGAATGGTGGAGCAGGCTCGAGGGGCCGAATGGCCTACTCCTGTTCCTGTTTCTTACGTTCTTATCATTCGATGTCTAGATTCATACCTGATCACTATACTGTTCTCCAGCCTGTTTCCTGGTTCAATCTATCCACATATACACTTGGTGCAATTGCTGGAGGATGTCAGGTCTAAGAGAACAAGGACTTTCTGGCCCTTGGGGAATCCCAAGCTCATCTCTGTGAGGCCAAAATAGTCTTAGAGCCTCTGGAACATCCTGGAAGGACTCTGGCCACCCTCCAATCACAGTCTTCCATAACTGTTGCAATACAGGAACATTGGACATCTCTTGTTGCAGTTGCTGGCATCTATTCTTCCCGAAATTCAGCCGGTCGATATGAAAGATGTCTTCAATTTCCATTTCGATGAAATCCACTTGCAGATCTAAGGAAATATCTGCAGTTTTGGATCAGATGTGAGCATGGAACAAGCCAGTTTGTAGCGTATGTCACAGTCATAGCCTTGTATTTTGATGAGTAAGTGATGGAATCTGGATGGTGCACTAGTTAACAGCTGAATGTCAATTGTACACGAGGTGTGGACTCACTGGATTCTGTAATCACAGGTTTGGATAATCATACAGCCTGGATGGAATTCATTTGCTCCATTATGTCTGTACCATCTTTGAAAGAGCGATTTTGCTTTGTCTCTCCTGCCTGCTCTTTCCCTATAACCCTGCAAATCCCCCCTATCGGTATTTATCCTGTTCCCTTTTGAAACTTACTATTGAATCTGCTTCCAGCATGTCTTCAGGCAGTGCATTCTAGATTGGAACAACTCACTGGATAAAAGGAATTGTGTCGAATTCTGGGTGTTTCATATGAGAAAGGATGTGAGGGTCTTGGAGGGAGTGCAGCAGAGATTTACTGGAATGGTACCAGGGATGAGGATTTCAGTTATATGGAGAGATCAGAGAAGCTGGGATTGTTCTCCTTAGAGCAGATAAAGTCAAGGGGAGATTGAATGGAGGTGTTCAAATTAATGTGGAGTATTGACAGAGTGAGGAGAAACTGTTCCCACCGGAACAACACTCAGTTACAAGATTTCAAATAATTGTCAAAAGAACCAGAGGGGAGAGAAAGAGAACATTTTTATCCAGTGAGTTGTTCCAAGCTGGAATGCACAAATCTTTGAAGGTGGCAGGAGAAGTTGATCAAATTGTTAAAAATCCCTGCAGGATATTTGGTTTAGACAGAGACAGAGGCCAGGATTTTCCAGCCACGCCATGGTGGGACCTGCTGCGGGAGATTTGGTGGCCCAGCCAAAAGCCCATTGACTTTCGATGGGAGCAGACGATCCCGGTGGTGGATGGGGCTGGAAATTCACACCCATCGAGTGTAAAAGCCTTCGAGGATTTGTGTACATGTTCTCCACTGTCCCTGCACCTCATTTAAAATCACCTGATATTATTTATATCATCTGTCCTCATTCTTCCTCCCACATGAATCATTCACATTGCTCTGCATTAAATTTCATTTCTCAGGTATGTTTTATATTTTATATCTCACATTGATGTTGATTTTCTACGTGTCTAACAGATTTTATTCGCAGTGTTTTAAATGTCTGCTCCAGCTTCCAGCACTTTCTTCAGCTTTATTGACTTTTCTCTGAGTCCACACTCAGGCTTAATTAATCAAGCACCATGAGCATTGATCAGTCAACAGACAGACATAATCAAAGGCAGAACAATTGAATCATTGGACACCACAAATTCTCTCTCCATTTCACCAATCTATGTCCTCCTAAAGCCTATTCCAATTCTCCTCACTGTTTGCATTCTGTATTCCTGTTATCTATAAACAACAAAATTCTGTCCTTTATATATGTCCAGGTCATTTAACGGTATCAGAAGGAGCAGTGGTCCTAATACTGACTCGTGGGGAACATCACTGTGTACTCCCCTCCATCCTGAATTGTCACCGTTGACCACTTCTGTCTGCTTTCTGTCCCATAGCCAGTGTCGTATCCACAATGTCACTGCCCCTTTAATCTATGGCTTTCACTTTCCTAACATGTGACAATTGAAAGTCCATATACATAACATGAACCAGGCTGAGCTCATCAACCCTCTCCATTACTTCCTCAAAGAACTCCAAGTTGGTCAGACACGATTTCCCATGAACATACCTTTGCTGCTGCTCATTTATTAACTCATGTTTTCCAAACCACATTTTAAGTTGTTGCAGATTTTAGAAGTTAGAAGTTTCCCCCAATGTTTCACTGATGTGAGACTGGCTGGTTTGTAGTTACAGGGTTTATCCCCCTCTCCTTTTTTAAACCGGATGGAACATTTACAACTCTCCAGTTCTCTGGCACCACCGCCATATCCAAGGAGGATTGGAAGGTTAGGGTCAGTGTGTCCACTATTTCCACCATTCCTTCCCTCAGTTACCCTCACAAATCACATCCAGACCGGGTAAATGTTCTACTTTATTGTGGTATAAAAAGTGTTGGATTGGAAGGGATTAACTGAACTTGTTTGTTCAGTGACTGTAATTAATGTCACTCTCCACGGATCCTAATTGTGTCACTGGAGGGTTTCCCTCTTCTGTTAAAAGGGAATCCTTTCAATGTGTTATCCCATAATGTCAGCGGGAACCTCACCACCAACACTGACAGGGATCAGCGGCTCCAGAGAGGAGGAGAGGATGGATCAGAATCTGAGAACAACGGATTGGAATGTTACAACAATGGATTGGAATCTGAGAACAATCGACTGGAATGTTACAACAATGGACAGGAGTTTCTCCTGGGATTTTTACTTTCTTTCCACATATTATGATCGTCTATCGTTAAAAATTCAGATCAAATATTCACTTTACATCGTTCAGTACTTTTACTATCCCATCCTGGCTGTTGTTGGTGTCTCTGGTAAGTCTCTCTATTAACTCTGTCCACCATGTTTAACTGTATTACTGTTCCCATCATTTACTCTGCCCTCTTTGCTGCTGTTGCTGCTGGTGACACTCTATAATCAGTTATTAACTCTATACCCCATTGCTAACTGCATTCCTGGTTTTGTAATTTTCTTTCACTTGTGTTGCAGTTGGTGTCCCTGATAATTCTGTAAACCATGATTCATTCTCTTATTCTTTCTCATTAAACTCTTGGGAAGACTGAAGTCAGTGTCATCGGTCCCCACTATAAACTCCATTCCATACCCATGAAGTGCATCCACTTCCCTGGCCAATGTCTGAGGCTGAACCAGGCTGATGCAACCTTTGATTTCTATTCGACCCTGAGCTGATTTATGACCCCATATAAACTACTGCTCATCCCAAACTCTGCTTCCCATGTCCTACCTCATACCGAATCCCATTCACTCATCATCCCTGTGCTGACTGACCTCCACCGATTCCTGGTCTTGCAGCTCCTCAATTTTAATATTCCCATTCCTGTGTTCAAACCTCCCCATGCCTTTTCCCCTCCATTTAGTTTCATTCCCCTGTTAATTTCCCATGTTCCTGCATATCTTTCCCTTCAAGTGTTTATCCAAACCTCTTTATAAAATCAGTTTCTTTCCTTCTCTTTCTTGGTCATGAATTTTGTCTCTCCAGCATCAACAATGTTCCAGAAGCCTTGATTCTAAGAATATTGTAAACTGCACAACCATCCACTCCCAGGATGTGGACTTAGACAGCTTGAGTGAGTGGGCAAATACATTGACATGATTTCACTGTCTCCAGCTCCTTCTCTTGGACCACTCTATTCTTGTACAAGACCAGAAAGCACCTCCTCCCTCACTTCCCAGAGTTCAGCTCTCAGCCTCACTCCATTCAGACAAAGTTTCACCTTTCTGCTACTTACTTCATGGGTCTGTGAAACCTCCTGTATTTATACCAGTTGAAATCCTAGTCAGCTGATTCAGCCACTTATGGCTAGGAAACTAGTTCTGACTAACTACCTAATTAACAAATTACAAACAAAGGCAAGTGGAGTGCAGCTGAGATAACTGAGTGAAGACTTGGAATTTGGTGGTTGGGCGTGCGGGGGTGTTAAAGTGTTAATTTTTACTCTTAAATTTTGTTCTTAAAAGCTAATCTAGTCTGTAATTAGCAGTAACTGGAAAGTACTGTGCAGGCAGGCTGAGTTCTTTCATTCTGGCAATTGAGACAAGGTAAACTCACTCTCAGCTGTAGGAGCTGAGTAGTTAACTAGCTAACTACCTGAACCTGGTTACTGAAGCCGCAGTTCAGTCTACAATGGATTCAGGATTCTTTAGTGCAGCCAAGGCAAACGGAGTTCAGCTGAGCTAACTGAGTGGAGACTTGGAGATTGGTGAGAGGGGAAGTTCAGTGAAGCAGGGAAGGAGATGTTTATTTCCTCTTTCTATCTTTCTCATCCCATAGGAATTGGTTCTTGCTCCAGTCCAGGGAAAGGAGTGAGCAATTTGGCGAGTATCGGGCTAGTGAATAAGCTCCATTCTATCCCTAAGGCTTTAAAAGGTACACAAATGTGTGGTAAAGTTAATAAAATATACAAGGAAATGACATAGGTAAATGATTAATATAATTGAGTAATTATTTAAAACACATTAAGGATGGCAGGGCAGGTGGTGTGTCGAGGCTGCAGCATGTGGGAGCTCCTGAATAACATTGTGATCCAGGTCAAACACGTCTGCAGTAAGTGTTTGCAGCTTGAGGAGCTTTGGCTCAGAGTCATTGAGCTGGAGGCTGAACTGCAGACACTGCGGCACATCAGGGAGGGGGAAAGTTACCTGGATGCTTTATACCAGGAGGCAATCACACCTCTTAAGACAGGGTCTTCTGATTTGGTCAGTGGCCAGGGACAGGAGGGTATGACTGCGAGTGAGGAAGATAAGGGGACCCAGAGGGCAGGAGTGCAGGAGTGTGAGCCTCAGCAATTATTCAACAGGTTTGAGGTTCACTCAGCTTGTTTGGATGAGAGCAGAGACAGCAGTGTGGATGAGCAAACAGACCACAGCACCGTAGTACAGGAAGCCATTCAAATTGGGGGAGCAAAAGTGAACATAGTGGTAGTAGGGAACAGTATAGTGAGGGGGATTGACACTGTTCTCTGTAGCAAAGAGCGAGAGTGCAGATGGTTGTGTTGCCTGCCCGGTGCCAGGGTTCTGGCATCTGCTCAGGGTTGGAGAGGAACTTGCAGTGGGTGTGGTGGTTCCAGTGGTCGTGGTCCATGTGGGTACCAAGAAAAAGGCAGGATGAGGAAGGAGGCTCTGCATAGTCAGTATGAGGAACTAGTCACCAGACTAAGAAGCAGAACCTTAAAGGTAATAATCTCTCTGTGGTAATTATAGTTTGGATAAACTTAGGACTGTAGCTTTAAGAATGATCCTGTGTTGTAAGATCACATGATTTGTGTAAACCAACATCTCAGCAGCACAGGGAACCTCTAGGGGAGAGTTCTTCTTTAGTTATGGAGTATGATGCACATATGTAAGTTGCTGCTGCTGTCTTGTAAATAAAGTTCACTGTGTCCACTCAGAAAAGTTGTCTGGAAGATCAACTCTATAACAAACTGGTGATGAGGAAACATCAGATGCGCTGCTGTAACTTGCCCAGAGATTGTCGGTATCTAAGTTCATTAAAAAGAAAAGAAGATATTCTGATCTGAAATGCCACAGTTTGGCAGAACCAAACCCTTTGAACCAATCACAAACGATTATTCTCAATATATAGATCAACTTGCGTTCTACTTTCAAGCCAACAAAATCACAGAGGTGGGAAGGAGGAGAGCGATTCTCTTGAGTATTTGTGGAGGCAAGACCTACAGTTTAATTTGAAGCATGAAGGCCCCCAGTGCCCTGGATTCATAGACTTTCATTCAATTAATAGACCTCATTCAGGGACATTTTCAACCCAAGCCCTCAGTCACAATGCAGAGATTCCGGTTTAATTGATGGAATGGAGTCCCAGGAGAGTCCATTGCTATCTACATGGTGAAATTAAAACAACTAACGGAAGATTGTGAATTGGGTGAAACCCTGAATGACATGCTCAGAGATCGTTTGGTATGTGGCGTGCAGGAGGATGCTATTCAGCGAAGATTGCTGGCTGAAGTGGATCTTGATTTTAAGAAAGCGTTAGAAATAGCGCTGGTGATGGAAATCTCCGGAAGGGATTCACAAGCAATTCAAGGGGCACAAAATAGCACTGTCCTCCTAGTTGGGCGGGAACAGTCAGCAGAAAGTGGCGTGAAAAGCCGGAACTCTGCTACGAAGTGGGAAACAGCCCCTGCAAACCAAAAAATGCGAGGAAATCGCTCAGCAACAAAATCAAAAACGAATTTGTATCGACATGGAAACAATCATTCTTCTAGCGATTGGCAATTTAAGAAAGTCGAGTGTTATTTTTGTCACAGGAGTGGACACATATTGAAACATTGCAAAGTGAGATTTAAACAGGCCTCCAAACAACAATCGAAGTTCAATGAAGTCTGTAGTGTAGAAGAGCCGGAAAGAACCAATTCTGACATTTATTCATTATTCAACATGAAAGTTGGAAAGACAGAGCCAATTATTGTCACAGTGCAAATGAATGGTAAACAATTAAAAATGGAAGGAGACACAGGTATTTCTCCCACTGTTATAGGAGAACACACTTTCAGATATTTAAATAAAGGTGATCAACAATTAAATTTGGAACAAACATCTGCCAAGTTGAAAACATATGCAGATGAAGAAATCCAGGTAATAGGTATCACTAGAGCAACTGTTCATTCTAGACACCAATCGGCACAGCTATCAGTGATGGTGGTAGGAGGTGAAGGACCAAGCCTTCTAGGGTGTGATTGGTTGAAAGAGATTAAATTAAACTGGTCCGAAATCTTCCAGTTACGAGCAGGGAGACCACTCGAGCTGCTAATAGAATATGACACTGTCTTCAAGGATGAACTGGGAAAAATCCAAGGCCTACAGGCCAGGATTTATGTGGGCCCAGAAGCAACCCCTCGCTTCTTGAAAGCAAGACCGGTGCCATACGCCCTGAGAGAGAAGTTTGATGCTGTGTTGAACCGGCTAGAGAGGCTGGGTATCAAGATTGGTCCAGTTCTCAGAGTGGGCAGCACCCAAGGTCCCTGTCCTTAAACCAAACCAGACCATCCGGATCTGCGGGGACTATAAACTAACAATCAACGGAGCAGCCAAACTGGACAGGTACCCCATTCCCAAGATTGAAGACCTATAGTAGGAAGTACAACGTATATAAAGCTTGACATGAGTCATGCATATCAGCAACTGGAGTTGGAAGATGCCTCCCGGGAATTTGTGACCATAAATACCCACAAAGGGTATCAACATACATGCCTGCCCTTCGGTGTCTCCTCGGCCTGTGCCATTTTCCAAAGGACAATTGAGAGCTTACTACAGGGCCTACCTCAAGTAATGGTCTACCTGGACAATGTACTGATAACTGGGTTCACAGAAAAGGAACACTTGGCGAACCTGGAGGAAGTTTGGGAACAATTTATGGAAGCAGGAGTGTTCCTGAAGAAGGAAAAATGCACTTTTCAGGCAAACAAAGTCATTTATTTGAGCCTTTGGGTAGATGCCCAAGGGTTACACCCTGTTGTGGAGAAAGGTAAAGCAATAAGAGAGGCACCTGCACCTAAGAACATCTCTGAACTTAAAGCATTTTCAGGGATGGTAAATTATTATGGGCGATTTCTACCAAATTATTCCACAGTTCTAGCCCCTCTACATTCTCTGCTAGGAAAAAAACAGGGTTGGTTTTGGGAGTCACCCCAAGAAGAAGCCTTTGTGAAAGTAAAACAGCTCTTATACTCTTCAAATTTGTTAGTGCATTATGACCAGACAAAGGAATTGGTGCTAACCTGTGACGGGTCCCCCTATGGATTGGGAGCGGTCCTATCTCACAAAATGGATGACAGCACCGAGAGGCCATTAGGCTATGTATCCAGGACACTTATCACAGCTGAAAAAGGATATTCTCAGCTCCAAGAGGAAAGTGTGTTCATTATTTTTGGCGTAAAAAATTCCACCAATACGTGCACAGGCGACATTTCACGATCGTATTAGACCACAAACCACTTTTGGGTCTTTAGTGAGGAAAAGGCTATACCACTCATAGCGTCAGCACGAATATACAATGATGGGCCCTAATTTTGGCAGCATATGAATAACATTTGTACATAGACCAGGGATTCATATAGCAAATGCCGATGCCCTAAGTCGCCTTCCTTTACAAGAGAACAATGACCACATCCCAATTCCTCAAGCACTCATATTAGTGATGAATTTCCCAGATTCCTCGCCAGTCTGTGCCAGGCAGATAAGAAACTGGACGAATTGTGATCCAGTCCTGTCTCGAGTGAGAGACTAAGTGTTACATGGCTGGTCCCAGAAATCAGTCTCTGATGAATTGAAGCCATTTTGCAACCGAAGATACGAGATGAGCAGTCAAGATGGTATTCTATTATGGGGTGTACGAGTGGTAGTTCCTTCACAAGGAAGGGAACCACTCTTAGTAGAGCTACACATGCCCATCCAGGAATCTCACGCATGAAGACGATAGCGCAAAGTTATCTTTGGTGGCCGGGGATGGACGGTGATATTGGACGAGGGGTAAAGCACTGTGTGCAATGTCAACAGCTGCAAGAGTTACCAGTGGCAGTCCGGTTACACCCATGGGAGTGTCCTGGTAGACCTTGGGTGCAATTGCACAGAGATTACGTTGGTCCTTGCCTCGGAATCATCTTTCATTCCAAGCACTTAGACGTATTGTCGGAAAGGCAGATGAGCTTAGGGCGTGGATTGGCACATGGGATTACAACATTATTGCTATTAGTGAGACTTGGTTGCAGGTGGGGCAGGACTGGCAGCTCAATGTTCCGGGGTTCCGTTGTTTCAGACGTGATAGAGGGGGAGGGATGAAAGGGGGAGGAGTGGCATTACTAGTCAGGGAAAATATCACAGCTCTGCATAAGCAGGACAGCCCGGAGGGCTCGTCTACAGAGGCCATATGGGTGGAGCTGAGGAATGGGAAAGGTGTGACCACACTAATAGGGTTGTATTATAGACCACCCAATAATCAGAGAGAATTAGAGGAGCAAATCTGTAGAGAGATAGCAGACCGATGTAAGAAACAGAAAGTTGTGATAGTAGGAGATTTTAACTTTCCACATATTGACTGGGACTCCCATACTGTAAAAGGGCTGGATGGCTTGGAGTTTGTCAAATGTGTTCAGGACAGTTTTCTAAATCAATATGTAGAGGTACCAACGAGAGAGAATGCAATACTTGATCTCCTATTAGGGAACCAGACAGGTCAGGTGACAGAAGTATGTATCATCCCAAACCCGGCACATTATTTCTGCATTCCTGGGAAACCCGCCGTTTCCATGGCGAACGGGCTCCCATTCACCCGCCTGCCATCACCCAGCCGCTGCATCTCGCCAGGCGCCATGTTTAAAGTCCAGCCACAAGCACATATCTCAGTTCATCCAGACCACCACTGCTGCATGGAAGACATGGCCCTGATACTAAAGAGAACTGCAGCCCCAGATTCATCCACACGTTCCTCGCGAACCTTTTGGATGCCGTAGAGACCTGCCAGGATGTCCTCTACGCCCGCTCTGGCCGCAGGATGGACAGCAACAGCAACAGGTGCTGAAGGTGGATAAAGGATCAGATACTTTAACAGTTTTATGGCTGCGTCTCTATGATATGACCCTGATCACAAAGAACAAGTGAGCTGCCCTCGGCCAGACAGGAGTCAGACATTCTTAGAGGCTGTGTGAAGATTTATGGAGTGTGCGCAGTGCATGGTCATCATCATCTTGCTGCAATTGAGTGACTATTAGGGCCTCCCCTGCGTCTCCATGACAGGAGCATTCTCACATTCTGCCATAAGCCAGACGGGAGTCAAACGTTCACAAGTGTGATGTGAGGGACTATGGTGTCTCCTCACTGCATGTCGTCATCATCCTCCACAAATCTAGCAACTATGAGGGCCTCCCGAGCGTGCCTGCCTCGTCTAGCCTGTGCGAGGTCTTCATCCCCGTCATCATCGCCTCCGAGGACCTCCTCAGCCTCATCCCCTTCAGCGTCCTCCTCATCGGAGGAGATCTGCAGCTCCTCCAGCTCCTCCTCAGTCAGCTCGTCTCCCTGTTGGAGCGCCAGTTTGTAAAGGGCACAGCAAACGATGACGATGTGTGACATCCTCTGTGGACTGTATTGCAAGGCTCCACCAGACCAGTCCAGGCACCGGAGCCTCACCTTCAGCATCCCGATGGTTACCTCCAGCAAGTTGCGAGCTGCAGCATGAGCCTCATTATACTGTCGCTCTGCTGCAGTCTGAGGCTGCCGCTCGGCATCATCAGCCATGGACTCTGCGGGGAGCCCTTGTCCCCGAGGAGCATCCCTGCAGCTTCAGTGGATCCTGGAAGACTCCAGGGATCTGTGACCGACTGAGGATGTAGGCATCGTGCACACTCCCTGGAAACCGAGCACACACCTGCAGGATGCGTTTCTGGTGGTCGCACACCAGCTGCACATTCAGCGAATGGAACCCCTTGCGGTTGATGTAGTCCACCGTGTGTTGTGACGGATATCTGAGCACCACGAGTGCAGTCGATCGCATCCTGCACCAGTGGGAAACCCGAGGTCTGGGCAAATCCATCGCTCTTGCATCCTGGCTTTCCTGGTCCCGGGCAAAATGGACAAAGTTGTGTGCCCTCGAAAAGATGGCATTCGTGACCTCATGGATGCATTTATGGGTGGAGGCTTGTGATGTCCCACAGAGGTCACCTGTGCAGCTCTTAAAGGAGCCACTGGCGTCGAAATTGAGCGCTGTGGTCACTTTCATGGCCACTGGCAGTGGGTGCCCTCCATGTCCCCGTGGTGCCAAATCCTGCAGTAGCTGGCAGATGTGACCAACCAGTTCCCTAGAAATGCACAGTCTGCGGAGACATTGGTTCTTGGTCATCTGCAGGAATGAAAGGCGGCGTCTATAGACCCTGGGTGTCGCTAGGCGCCAACCAGCCAGGGCTCGCTCTGGCTCTTGGGCTGCGTGTGCGGGAGCCACAGCCCCACTTCTTCCTGAGGTTGCTGCTCCTGCCTCTGCGCAGCCAGGAGCCTCAGTCACTCTCTCCTCCGTCGTCTTCGCTCTCTGTAGGCCATCAGGCATACAGCTAGTTCACCAGGCTCCATGATCCTAATGTACTCCTCCTGCTGGGTTAAAGAGAGAGACACCTGGTTAGCATGGGTGTACTAAGAACCTGTCCTGGTTAAGTGTGACGGCCCCTTAACATTTCCCGGAGAGAGCTGATCCCCACTTGGATGGCCAGAGATTAGTGCGCTGCATGGCTGCCCTGTTAGCTTGAACCATGGGGGAGGCTGGTCCAAACCGGGATGTTTACATTGCAAGAGGCTGTGAACACCTCCAGCAGTGACTGCTCCATGGCCAGCTTTAGCGAGGAGATTGTACAACGTGTGCAGTCCAACTGCTCTGCAGTCCACTAAAGTGCTCCTGAATGTGCAGTCTGTGCTGGGGGGAGCTCTGGAGAACTTGGTGGCTCTTTGATGCCTCTGCGTTGCTTGAGTGGGCAGATAAGCTCGGAGCCCGACCCCAATCATATCAATGTGGCTGTGCCTGAACTGTCTGAGTTTCAGAGGAATGGTCACTTCATACAGGTTTCCCTAATACGAGGTATTCAACTCCGAATTCCCCTCAAAGTGCAGCCGCCAAGTGCAGGTCGATTCTGTGCTGTTGTGAAACACGTCGGCGTGCTTTCCCACCGACCTGGACGCACAATCCAGCGGGAGAGGTGTTGGGGGGAGGGTGATTCCGGCGGCCTGGCCGGAAAATGATGGGCTGATGTATGACAATGAGGTTCCCGATGTCCGATGGCGGGAAACACGGCCGCTGTCGGCAGGCTGAGCGGACAATCGAGAACTGGTTTCCCGCCATCGTGGCCATATTGTCCGCTCATGCCACCGATCACGCCCAATGCCAGCGGGCATGGAAAATTCCACCCCATGGGCGGCTGACCATTGACTAGAAATTGAACAGGACCAGCCAAAAACATACTGTGGCTACAAGAACAGGTCAGGGGCTCGGAATTCTGCAGTGAGTAACTCACCACCTGATTCCCCAAAGCCTGTACCATCCACAAAGCACAAGTGCGGCGTGTGATGGAATACTCTGCACTTCCCGAGGTGAGTGCAGCTCCAACAACACTCAAGAAGCTGGACACCATCCAGGACAAAGCAGCCGGCTTGATTGGCACCCCATTCACCACCGTCAACATCCACTCCCCCCACCACCAACGCACAGTGCCCGCAGTGTGTACCATCTACAGGATGCACTGCACAAACTCACCAAGGCTCCTTCGACAGCACCTTCCAAACCCACAGTCACTAACACCTTGACGGACAAGGGCAGTAGATGCATAGAAACACCACCATCTTCAAGTTCCCCTCTAAGCTGCACACAATTCTGATTTGGAACTATATTGCTGTTCCTTCACTATTGCTGGGTCAAAATCCTGGAACTCCCTTCCTTGTAGTACAGTGGGTGAAGCTACACCACATGGACTGCAGCGGTTCAAGAAGGCAGCTCAACACCACCTTCTCAAGGACAATTAGGGAAGGGCAATAAATGGTGGTCCAGCCAGTGATGCCCACATCCCATGAAAGAATAAATGACTAACACTGAAAGAAACTACAATTTTCTGTTACACTTAAGTTAAACAGAATATGCAAACTCAACTAGATTTTAGAAAGGAATCAATCCTTAAAATTCTTTCACTTCCCAAATTCCCGGAGCTAAACACTTAAACTCGCTGCACTCAGACAAAGCTTAATGCTGTGGACTCCTTGTGTGGCTCCAGTGTCACCTTTTGTTTTATAATGCTCCTGTTAAGAGTCTTGGAATGTTTTAATACACTGAAAGTGCTGTGTAAAGATGTTATTGTTGTTGAAATAGTCAGCATGGCTGGAAGAATCTATGGAGCGAGAAACAGAGCTAATGTTTCCGGTCCATGGATCTACATCATTACTGGGGGCACTTGGGGAATTTTAATTATTTTAGCCAGACATTGAAAGGCTGGAGAGGAGCATTTGGATCAACACTGACATCATCAACAATTTCAGTATCATCCTTTTAGCATTTAATCTGTCCTGCCTTCCATCATATCATAGACCTTCCCTTTGAAAGAACATTTGTTCTTTCAGGTACAATCATTTCAATGAAATGACAGCAAAATGCTGCAGATGCTGGAAATCTGAAATAAAAACAAAAACTGCTGGAAAAGCTCCGCAGACCCGGCAGCGCCTGTGGAGCAAGGAGCAGAGTTAACGTTTCGAGTCCGTGTGACTCTTCTTCAGAGCTGCTTTTTTTGTGAGGACTAAAGGAGGTGCTGATAGCGGCAGAATGTGTTAATAGCAGAACAAGGGTCAGCGCTCTGTGAAAGCACAACATAGAAACAAGTGACAGAAAGCCCTGTGGGAGCAGGGGTGGGGGGAAAAATCAATGAATAAATAAAAATAAATAAATAAAAATAAATAAATAAAAATAAAGAAGAAGAAAAATTGAAATTAAAATTGAAATAAAACAAGTGGGATTAATAAAGGATTAGAGATGGTTGAGAGAGTTTATGGTCTGAAGTTGTTGAACTCAATGTTCAGTCCGGAAGGCTGTAAAGTGCCTAATCAGAAGATGAGGTGATTTTCCTCCAGTTTGCGTTGAGCTTTACTGGAACATTGCAGCAGGCTAAGGAGAGACATGTGGGCATGAGAGCTGGATGGTGTGTTGAAATGGCAAGCGACAGGAAGGTCTGGGTCATAGAAACATTGAAAATAGGAGCAGGAGTAGGCCATTCGGCCCTTCGAGCCTGCCCCACCATTCATTATGATCATGGCTGATCATCCAACCCTGCTCCCGCTTTCTCCCCATATGCTTTGATCCCTTTCTCCCCAAGAGATAGATCTAACTCCTTCTTGAAAACATACAATATTTTGGCCTGAACTACTTTCTGTAGTAGCAAATTTCACAGGCTCACCACTCTCTGGGTGAAGAAATTTCTCCTCGCCTCAGTCCTAAATGGTCCACCCCGTATCTTCAGACTGTGACCCCTGGTTCTGGACTCCCCCACCATCGGGAACATCCTTCCTGCATCCACCCTATCTAGCCCTGTTAGAATTTTATAGGTTTCTATGAGATCCTCCCTCATTCTTCTGAACCCCAGCGAATATAATCTTAATCAACTCAATCTCTCCTCATATGTCAGTCCCGCCATCCCAGGAATCAATCTGGTAAACCTTCACTGCACTCCCTCTATAGCAAGAACATCCTTCCACAGATAAGGAGACCAAAACTGCACACAATATTCCGGGTATGGTCTCACAGAGGCCCAGTATAATTGCAGCAAGACATCCCTGCTCCTGTATTCGAATCCTCTCACTATGAAGGCCAACATACCATTTGCCTTCTTTACCGCCTGCTGCACCTGCATGCTTACCTTCAGCGACTGGCGTACAAGAACACCCAGGTCTCGTTGCACATTCCCCTCTCAGAATAAATAAAATTTATTAACTCATTCAACAGATTTATCTTTAAATCTGTCGCTAGGTTAAAATCCGGGTAGGGGGAGGGAAAGAGGATCTGATTCTCCCACTCGAACAACCTCCTATCCACCAGTCCTCCAATAGCCCAGCGTCCATCATGCTCCTCATCCTCCAGTCAATTTATCACCATTCAGGTAATAATCTTCCTTCCTGTTTTTGCTACCAAAGTGGATAACCTCTCATTCATCCACATGATACTGCATCTGCCATGTATCTGCCCACTCACTCAGCTTGTCCAAATCACACTGAAGCATCTCTGCATCCTCCTCACAGCTCACCCTCCCACCCAGCTTTGTGTCACCTGCAAATTTGGAGATATTACATTTAATTCCCTCATCTAAATCATTAATATATATAGTGAATAGCTGGGGTCCCAGCACCGATCCCTGCGGTATCCCACTAGTCACCGCCTGCCATTCGGAAAAAGACCCGTTTATTCTTACTCTTTGTTTCTGCCAACCAGTTTTCGATCCATCTCAATACGCTACCCCCAATCCCACGCGCTTTCATTTTTCACGCTAATCTCTTATGTGGGACTTTGTCGAAAGCCTTCTGAAAGCCCAAATAAACCACATCCACTGGCTTCCCCTCATCAGCTCTGCTAGTTACATCCTCGAAAAATTCCAGTAGATTTGTCAAGCATGATTTCCCTTTCGTAAATCCATGCTGACTCTGTCCGATGCTTGCGGACAGGCCGAAGGTGTTCCGCAAAGCGGTCACCCAGTCTGCGTTTGGTGTCCCCAATGTAGAGGAGACCGCGTTAGCAGCAGCGAATGCAGTCGACCAAATTGAAGGAGGTGCAAGTGAAGCACTGTTTCACCTGAAAGGAGTGTTTAGGCCCTTGGACGGTGAGGAGGGAGGAGGTAAAAGGGCAGGTGTTGCACCTTCTGTGATTGCATGGGAAGGTGCCGTGGGAAGGGGATGGAGGAGTGGATCAGGGTGTAGGGAGGGAACGGTCCCTACGGAATGCTGATAGGGGGGGTGGGTGAGGGGAAGATATGTTTTGTGTTGGCATCATGTTGGAGTTGGCGGTAATGGTGGAGGATGATCCTTTGAATGCGGAGGCTGGTGGAGTGAAAAGTGAGGACAAAGGGGACACGATCATGGTTCTGGGAGGGAGAGGAAGCGGTGAGGGCAGAGGTGTGGGAGAGGGGTCGGACATGGTTGAGGGCCGTGTCAAGGAAGGGAAGGGAAGTGTCAGAATGGACCATGTGAAGGTGAGAGAGGGGTGGAAATTGGATGCAAAATCGATAAATTTTCCAGGTACCGATGAGAGTACAAACCGACACCGATACAGTCATCAATGCATCGAAAATAGTGATGTGGGAGGGGGCCTGAGTAGGACTGGATCAAGGAACGTTCCACATATCCCACAAAAAGACAGGCATAACTGGGGCCCATGCGGGTACCCACAGTATCACAGTATCTTTACAGTGTAGAAGGAGGACATTCGGCCCATCAAGTCTGCACTGGCTCTCTGAAAGAACATTCTACCTCTTCCCTCTCCCCTGCATTATCCCCATAACCTTGTACATTCTCTCTTTTCCGTTAGCAATCCAATTGCCTTTTGAATACCTTGATCGAACCTGCCTCCACCACCCTCTGGGTGAAAAAAATTTTCCTCACATCACTTCTACTCCTCTTGCCCATTATTTTGAATCTGTGCCCTTTGGGTCTTGATGTTTTCTTGAGTGGGAAAGGTTTCTCACTATTTACCCTGTCCATATCCCTCAGGATCTTGAATACCTCTATCAAGTCTCCTCTCAGCCCTCTTTCTTCCAAGGAAAAGTGTCCCAACCACTCCAGTCTATCCTCATAGCTGCAGTTGTTCATCCCTGGAATCATTCTCATTAATCTCCTTTGTACTCTTTCCAATGCCTTTACATCCTTCCTCAAGTATGGTGTCCAGAATTGGACCCAGTACTCCAGATGAGGCCTAACTAGTGTCTTATGCAAGTTCAGCATGATCACCTGTACTCAATGTCCCTATTAATAAAGCCCAAGATACTATATGCTTTATTAACTGCTTTCTCAACATGCCCTGCCATCTTCAATGACCTATGTACGCATACACCGAGGTCCCTCTGTTCCTGCAGCTCCTTTAGGTGCTCTCCATCTTTTTCCTGCCACTTCTCTCTTCTCTGCATTGAACTTCATCTGCCACTTGTCTGCCCAATCCACCAACATGTCTATGTCCTTTTGAAGTTCAAGACTATCCCCATCACAGTTGACAACATTTCCAATCTTCGTATCATCTGCAAATTTGGAAATCATGCCCTGCACACCACAGTCTAGGTCCTTAATATATATCATGAAGGACAAGTGTCCCAACTCTGATCCTGGGAGACTTCACTACAAACCTTTCACAATCAGAAAAACCACCATTTAACACTACTCTCTGTTTCCCGTCACTCAGCCAATTTCTTATCCAAGTGCCTACTTTCCCTTTTATTCCATGACCTAGAATTTTTCTCACAAGTCTGTTGTGTGGCACTGTATCAAAAGCCTTTTTTAAAAATCCATATACACCACATCAACAGTGTTTCCCTTATCAACCTTCTCTGTTACTTCCTCAAAAAATTCTAGCAAGTTAGTTAAACATGATTTTCCCTTAATGAATCCATGCTGGCTTTCCCTCATTATCATGTACTTGTCTAAGTGACTATTGATTTTACCCCATACTGTAGTTTCCAGAAGTTTCCCTACCACTGAGGTCATTCTGACTGCTCTGTAGTTGCCGGCTTTATCCTTGCACCCCTTTTTGAACAAGGGTGTAACATTTGCAATTCTCCAGTTGTGTGGCACATCCCCTGTGTCTAAGGAAGACTGGAAGATTATCATTATTTCCTCTGCAATTTCCACTCACTTCTCTCTGTACTCTTGGATGCATCTCATCCGGTTCTGGTACCTTATCTATTTTAAGTAAAGGTAGTCTTTCCAACACCTCCTTCCTCTTGATTGTAAGTTTTTCTAGTGTACCAGTTACCTCCTCTCTCACCTTGGCCTGGGTAGGATCCTCTTCCTTTGTAGAGACAGATGCAGAGTACTCGGACAACACCTGCACTCTTTCTCCAGCCTCCATATGCAAGTCCCTTTTTTGACCCTAATCAACCCTACTCTTTCTTTTACCACCCTTTTATTATTTACATGCTTGTAGAAGACCTTGGGATTTCCTTTTCTGTTCACTGCCGGCCTCTTTTCATGCTCTCTCTTTGCTTTTCTTATTGGTTTTTAAATTTCCCCCCGGTCCTGCTATATTGAGGCTGATTTTACATTGTATTTTCGACCTGACATCTGTTGTGTGCGCACTTTCTCCTTTTCATCTTCTATCTCTCTCATCATCCATGGTTCTCTGGATTTATTTGTCCTAACTTTCCCCTTCAGGGAATATCCCTTGACATTTGCTGCAATACTTTTTCTTTAAAGGTGGCCCATTGTCGGCCACCGTCTTTTCTGCCAACATTTGATTCCCACTCACTCATCTCTGATGCCTTCTCATCCCACCGAACTTGGCTTTCCCACAATTAATTATCCCCGCTCTGGATTGTTCCCTGTCCTTTTCCATGATTAACCTAAACCTTATGATACAATGGTCACTGTCCCCTAGAGGCTCTCCCACTGATATTTGATCCACTTGGGCCAACTCATTCCCCAGAACCAGGTCCAAAAGTACATGTCCTCTAGTTGGACTGGAAACATACAGATGCAGAAAATTATCTTGAACACATTCCAGGAACTCTTGCCTACTTTTCCCTTTGTACTATTCCTATCCCAGTCCATATTCGGATAATTGAAGTCTCCCATTCTGATTACTCTATAACTCTTGCACCTCTCCATAATTCCTTTGCAAATTTGTTTCCCCATATCCCTTCCACTAGTTTGTGGTCTGTGTCGTATATAATCAATGTTACTGCACCTGTTTCATTCCTTACCTCCAGCCAGAGAGATTCTGTCCTTGACCCCTCTGGAACATCTTCTCTCTCCAATCCTGTAATGCCATCTTTAACCAGAATTGCCACTTCCCACTGCCACCCTAACCCCCACCACCACATTTTCTTCCTTTCCTGTCTCTCCTGAACACCTTGTACCAGGAATATTTAACCCAGTCCTGCCTTTCTTTGAGCCAGGTCTCTGTTATAACAATAGTATCATAATTCCATTTGTTAACCTGTGCCTGCAGTTCACCAATCTTATTAACCACACTCCGTGCTTTCACACACATGCACATTAGCCCTGATTTAGGCTTTTTATCCTCTCCCCCTCATTCTGGCCCCACCTAATGACTTACTGTTGCCTACTCTAGTTCTAACAAACTCTCCAAGGTTCTATTAACCTTGATACAACTGGCTGATATATCCTTGGTATCAGTTGATGCTTCCCTACTCCCCACTGCCAGTTTTTCTCCTCTCCACTCTGAATTTCCCCTCAGGGTCCCATCCCCATACCAATCTAGTTTAAACCCTCCCCAATAGCACTAGCAAAGCTCCCCGCGAGGACATTCGTCTCAGTCCTATTCAGGTGTAGATCGTCCAGCTTGTACAGGTCCCACCTCCCCCAGAACCTGACCCAATGCCTCAGAAATCTAAAGCCCTCCCTTCTCCTCCATTTCTCCAGCCACGTGTTGAACTGCTCGATCTTCCTATTCTTGTGCTCGTTGGCACGTGGCACTGGGAATAATCCTGTCATTACTGTTCTTGAGGTCCTGCTTTTTAATTATTTTCTTAACTCCCTAAAATCTGGTTTCAGGACCTCATCCCTTTTCCTACCTATATCATTGGTACCAATGGGGACCACAACCTCTGGCTGTTCACCCTCCCCCAAAAGCATGTTCTGCAGCTGCCCTGTGACATCCTTGACCCTGGCACCAGAGAGGCAACGTACCATCCTGGAGTCATGTCTATGGCCACAGAAATGCCTGTTTGCTCCTCTAACTATGGAATCCCCTACTACTTTAGCTCTCCCGCCCTTCCTCCTCCCCTCCTGTGCAGCTGAGCCACCTGTGGTGCCATGAACTTGGCTCTTGATATCGTCCTCCGAGGAACCATCTCGCTCACCAGTATCCAAAATGGAAAAGCAGTTAGAGAGTGAGGTAGCCTCAGCAGATTCCTGCACTACCTGCCTGCTTCTCCTAGATACTCTGCCGGTCACCCATTCCCTCTCTGTGTTCTTCGAACCTGCTGTGTGACTACCTCTCTAAAAGTGCTATCCACGTAATCCTCGGCCTTGTGGATGTACTGCAGTGACTCCAGCAGCCACTCAAGCTCCGCAAATCAGAGCTCAACTTTCTGCCACTAGTGACGCTTCCTGCAGATATGATCATTGAGTCCACTCTGTGCCTGCACGACTTCCCACATCCCACAGGATGTACATTCCACATGGCCGAGCTGCGCTGACATACCTTAAACTTTGTATGAAGCATTTACTACGGTATTTATTTCATAATTTATTCTAAATTACTCATTTAAAACAATTATTTTCTTAATTAATTTGGAATATTTCCCACGTATAGTACAGTACTGTGTTTATTAAAGGCTAGCATCACCCACAATTACAACTAAAAGTTACACATTCCTTAATTACACGGGAATGTGTTTTAAGTATTTATTTTAATTATTTTATTTTAGCTATTTTATTTTACTTATTTTGCTGTATATATATTTTTTATTTTAAAGTTTTACTTCTTGTTATTTACAAGACCTACTTTAACTCCTGCATTCTAAGCTGGCTTTTAACACACTAACCCTTACACCAAGCTCTTACCAGCCAATCAGCTTACTGGTTTCATGTGATGTCACAGTTGCTTTTACCACTCAGCTTCTACAGAAGCTGAAATTCTCCTGGTTCCAGACTTGCCTCTGCTCCGCTTTCAGGCAGGAAAGGCTGTGCTCTGAGCAGAAGTATCTATTTATGCTGATCCTGGTTCCTGACCGGCCTCTGTTCCGCTCCTATAGCCACACCTTTTAGTTGGAGGAAGTGAGACAAGTTAAAGGAAAAGTTATTCAGTGGGAGAACAAGTTCAGCCAGACAGAGGAGAGTGGTGGTGGATGAGGATTGTTTGGCCCTTGTTTCAATATATGACTGAATTCAATAACAAATGTTAAAACCTTAATAAGTTCTCAATCAAGCTAGCAACATTGCTCTCAACCTGATGTATTTTACCCCACTTTATTTTCCTTCTTCACAGTTAACTTAATGGCGATTAGAATACTGTCTCAGCAAAAGTGCGGTCTCTCCAAATGTGTTACTTGCTACCTGGTGGCCATGGCAGTGGCAGATCTACTGGTCATTATCCTGGACCTGATATTAAGACACATACCAATTGTTTATGGGGAGCAGTTCCGGTTCCTGTTTTCCATTCCCGTGTGTAACATACACGCTGTTTTCCTTTATGCAGCCACTGACTGTTCTGTCTGGTTCACTGTCACTTTCACCATTGACCGATTTGTGGCCATTTGTGGCCAGAAGCTGAAAAGTAAATATTGCACTGAAAAAACAGCGACTGTGGTTCTGGGAACAGTGACTGTGCTGAGCTGTTTAAAGAACATTTTCTGGTATTTTATGTTCATAGGTGAATATTTGCTGTTGAACGTCCCCTGGTTTTGTGATGTAACAGGGGGTATTCAGTATTCTCAAGTCTGGGGATCAATCGAGTTCCTCCATAATATTCTAAACCCAGCGGTCCCATTTGTTGTGATTTTGCTGCTCAATGTTTTCACTGTCAGACACATTTTAGTGAGCAGCAGAGCCCGCAGGAGACTCCGGGCTGACAGCAGTGGGGAGAGTCCCAGAGACCCAGAGATGGAGAGTCGAAGGAAATCCATCATTTTACTGTTTGTTATCTCGGCAAATTTCATCCTGTTATGGACGACGTTAATGGTTTATTCCGTGTGGTACCGGATGTGGGATTTGGGATATGATTCTGTTTGGATTGATGAAGTTGTGCTGGAACTGGGCTTCATGCTGCAGCTCCTGAGTTGCTGCACAAACACTTGTATTTATGCCGTGACCCAGACTAAGTTTAGAGAACATCTGAAGGATATGCTGAAATATCCCTTCACCCAAATTGTTCGACTCATTCATTGATCAGAAAAACGGAATCACTGAGAGCTTCAAGCACCTTCTCATTTTATTTCACATTTCCAGCAGGGGCCATGTCCTGTTCCCCATGGTGATAGGGAATGGGGGTGGGTCCTGTTTCCCACAGTGACAGTGAAGTGAGGGTACAGCCTGCGGCCAATAGTGATGGGAGACTGAGGGTGGGGCCTGTTCCCATGGTGAAAAAGCATTAGGGGAGAGGCCTGTTGCCAAGGTGACAGGGGACTGGGAATTGGGGGATTTCCACATGGTGACAGGACGTAGGGGAGGGTATTGGGTGATCTCTGGCACGGGATCAGCTCACTCAACGCAGGCCCGGGATGGAGCCAGGGCCCATCCTGCTCCGTGTGGCTCGCTATCACACCAGGAGACTTCAGCTAACACAGCATAATCTGGAGCCTGGGCCTGTCCTGCTCTGGGGGCTCAGTAACAAACCCCATGAGATGAACTTTTAATAAACACTGCGGTGTATTTAACTCCTTGTCCAACACTGTGAGGCATCTTTCAGTTTTTAGGTTGATTTCACAGGCGATCTCCAGCTCTGAATTCCTCAGCAGAGAGCTTCTGATCTTCGGATAGTCGGAGTCCGGATGGATGTACCCCGGAAGATGCGCCATGGGACATTATCGGAAGTCCCAACGCACTGAATCTGCGGGAACTGCCAGGGAAGTTTGAACATCTGATGGGCAATTCACCTGCTCACTGGGACCCTCCGCAAAAGTCTCCAACTTCAGACAGTTCCCACGTACTTACCTGAATAGATACCCAGGAAATGTTAGACCGATGAAAACCTAGTCTAACTCCTGGGTAACTGCACAGCTGACCGACCAATCACTCACAATGTCCCCCCAACTTGACTGCCTCGTGACCCCCAACTACCCCCGACCCCTGACTCCCCATTGACCTCCCAAAACCCCCAACTCGACCTGACTAGCTGCTCCACCCGACTCCGCCGACGCACCCTATTCCCCCAACTCAACTTGACCACCCTTTGCCCCAGCTACCCGCTTACCCACCTGCCAAACTACCCACCTCACCCACCTGCCAACCTTCCCAGCTTCCACCTTACCTACCTGACACCCTATCCCCTTACCCATTTACCTCACACAACCTACCCCCTTGCCCGCCCACCCCTATTATTCACTTACCTTCTCTCCGTAGCTTTCCAAAGAAGCTTTGGGACATTTAAACTCTTTACTTACTGGTCAAAGTCCTGGAGCTCCCTTCCTAACAGCGCTGTGCGTGTACCTACACCACGTGAACTGCAGTGGTTCAAGAAGGCAGCTCACCACCTCCCTCTCGAGGGCAACTAGGGATGGGCAATAAATGCTGCCCCGGCCAGTGAAGCCCACATCAAGTGAATGAATAAAAGAAAATCCGGCAGCTGGTGTTGTAAAAAGGGGGCGTGGCCTGTCCTCTCCCAACGATCCGACGCTAGGAAGAAGCAGTTCCATTTCAGACTCGCTCCGCATTTCTGGAGAAGCCGGGATGGGAAGACCTGGTCAGGAACGCCGCGCTCCTGTGTGCTGGAGGAAAGTAGGAGTGGGGTGGCAATCCGACAGTGATTGACATTCCTCGGAAGACTCCGGCCTCATCTTTCAATTCGATACTTTACAGCCTTCCAGAATCAACACTGAGTTCAACCATTACAGACTGGAATCTCTGTCTCCATTTCTTTTCATGTTTCACTCTTACTCTTGTTCTCACATTCGGAATGCAGCACAACTGCTCGAGGCACATCTTTTGTTTCTTTACTTGTCCCATTTCCACTCCCTTTGACTCCGCACGACTAGCTCTTCTGTCATTTAATCTCTCCCTGTCTTACACCCAATCACAGAGCTTCCCTATTGTCCTTTTTCTCACCCTCCTGTTGCTTAAAGTCGATGACATTTCAAACTTGTCCAGTTCTGATGCCTGAAACGTTAACTCGATTTCTCTCTGTACAGATGCTGTCAGACCTGATGAGTATATCCAAGGATTTCTGAATGTATTCAGAGGAATTCTCTGTTACTCCAGCCCGGGATCACGGATGCAATGGATGTTATTGAAAACAAGTTCCCTGGGCCATTTTGTTAGAACTTGTTTGCTTCTAAAATTGTATTTTTACTCTTCTGACATTGTCTCAAATTAACCATTAACCTTCTGACATGGATCCATGTATCCATTTAGCATGGGTGGATGATTGGACAATGGAGAAGTAGCAGAGAGTAGGGATAAACGGGACATTTTCGCTTTCTCAGCCGCTAACTAGGGGATTTCTGCAAGGATCAGAGCTGGGGCCTCAACTATTTACAATCCCTGTTAATGATTTAGACAAAGAGATCAAGCTGAGAGAAGTAGGGAAAGCGGAGGGGTGAAATCAAAAAGGAAATTAGGACAGTAAAGAGAGGGCATGAAAGAATATTGGCAAGCAAAATCAACACAAAGATGATTGATCAATTTAGAGTAAGAGGATCACGAAGGAAAGAATGGAGCTCATAAAACACCGAAAAGGTAACCTGTGGGTGGAGGCGGAGGATGTGGGTTTGGGTCTGAATGAATTCTTTGCGTCTGTCTTAACAAAAGAGGGGGAGAATGCTGACATTGTAGTTCAGGAGGAGGAGTGTGAAGTATTGGATGTGATAAACGTAGGGAGAGAGGAAGTATCAAGGGGATTAGCATCGCCAGAAGTGGATAAATCACCAGGGCTGGATGAAATGTACCCCGGGCTGTGTCCGCTCCAGTCAACAAGGATCTGACTACTCTAATCCCATTTTCCAATGCTTGGCACATAGCCCTGGAGGCTATGTCAACGCAAGTGAATATCTAAATACTTCTTAAATGTTACGAGAGTTTCTGACTCAATCACCCTTTCAGGCAGTGAGTTCTAGACTCCCACCACTGTCTGGGTGAAAAAAATATTCCTCAACACCCCTCTTAGCCTTCTACCTCTTACCTTAAATCTATGCCCCCTGGTTATTGACCCCACTACTAATGGAAAAAGTGCCTTCATATCCACCCTATCTATGCTCCTCATAATCTCATACACCTCTATCAGGTCCCCTCTCAACCTTCATTGCTCCTAGGAAAACAACCCCAGCCTATCCAATCTTTCCTCATGGCTCAGACACACCAACACAGGCAGCATCCTGGTAAATCTCCTCTGCGCCCTCTCCAGTGCAATCACATCCTTCCTATAATGTGGTGACCAGAACCGCACACAGTACTCCAGTTGTGGCCTAACCAGCGTTTTATACAGTTCCAGCATAACCTCCCTGCTCTTGTATTCTATGCTTCAGCTAATAAAGGCAAGTATCCCTCATGCCTTCTTAACCACTTGATCTACATGCCCTGCTACCTTCAGGGATCTATAGATATGCTCACCAAGGTCCCTCTGATATTCAGTGCTTTTCAGGGTCCTACCATTCATAGTGTATTCCCTTGCCTTGTTAGCCATCCCCAAGTGCATTACCTCACATTTTTCTAGGTTGAATTCCATTCGCCACTGCTCTGCCCACCTGACCAGTCCATTGATATCCTCCTGCAGTTTACGGCTATCCTCCTCGCTATTTACCACTCTACCAATTTTCCTCTTATCTGCAAACTTCTTGATCATACCCCCTACATTTAAATCTAAATCATTTATGTACACCACAAACAGCAAGGGCCCCAGTACCGAGCTCTGTGGAACCCCACTAGAAATAGACTTCCAGTCACAGAAACATCCCTCTACCATCACACTCTGCTTCCTGCCTCTCAGCCAATTTTGGATCCAACATGCCACTTTGCCATGGACCCCATGGGCTCTTACTTTCATGCCCAGTCTGCCATGAGGGACTTTATCAAAAGCCTTGCTAAAGTCAAATGCATTATCCTCATCAACACTCCTGGTTACCTCCTCAAAAAATTCGGACAAATTTTTCAAACACGACCTTCCCTTAACAAACCCATGCTGACTGTCCCCGATTAATCCTTGTCTCTCCAAGGCCAGATATATTCTGCCCCTCAGAATTCTTTCTAGTAACTTCCCCACCACTGAGGTTAGACTGACTGGCCTGTAATTTCCTGGTCTATCCCTTCCTCCCTTTCTTAATATTGGAACAATTTTAGCGGTCCTCCAGTCCTCTGGCATCACACCTGTGGCCAGAGAGGATTTGAAAATTATTGCCAGGGCCCCTGAAATCTCTTCCCTAGGCTCCCTCAACAGCCTGGGATATATCTCATCCGGGCCTGTGGATTTATCCATTTCTAAGGCCGCTAGACCTGCAAGTGCCCCCTCGCTCTCTATGTTAATTTCCTCTAATATTTCACAGTCCTCCACCCTGATATCTGTATCTGCGTTGTCCTTTTCCATTGTGAAGACCGACGTAAAGGATTCATTGAGGACTGCACCCATGTCTTCCGGGTCCACACACAGATTACCTCTGTTATCCCAAATTGGCCCTACTCTTTCCCTAGTTATTCTCTTACTCTATATATATTTAAATAACCCCTTTGAGTTTTCCTTTATTCTATCCACCAATGCTTTCTCATGCACTCTCTTAGCTTTCCTAATTTCCTTTCTAAGTTCCCTCTACACTTTTTACATTCCAGGAAGGACTCAGCTGTATTGAGCCCTCGGTATCTGCCATAAGCTTCTCTTGTTTTCTTCATCCTAACCTTTATGCCCCTTGACATCCAGGGTTCTTCAGGATTGGTTCCCCCCACCCGTTGCCTTTATGGGAACATAATTGCCCTGTGCTTTTGCTATTACCTCCTTGAAGAACCCCCACTGCTCTGACACAGTTTTATCTGCAAGTAGCTGCTCCCAGTCCACTTGTGCCAAATCGCATCTCATCTTAGTAAAATTAGCCTTTCCCCAGTTTAGAACTTTTATTCCTGGCCCAACCTTATTCTTTTCCATAACTATCCGAAATCTAACTGAGTTATGGTCACTATCTCCAAAATGTTCCCCTACTGATATGCCTTCCACCTGCCCGGGCTCAGTTCAGAATATTAGGTCCAGAACTGCCCCTTCCCTTGCTGGGCTTTCTACGCACTGTCTAAGAAAGTTCTCCTGGATGCAACTTCAGAATTTTACTCCCTCCCTACCTTGCACACTGAAACTATCCCAGTTAATATTTGGGTAGTTAAAATCCCCTACCATTACTGCCCTATTATTCTTACACTTCTCTGAAATTTGTCTACATATTTGATCCTCTATCTCTCCCTGACTGTTTGGGGGCCTATAGTACACAGGTCATATCTGACTAATTAGATTGAAGTTTTTGAGGAAGTAACAAGTAGGATTGATGAGGGTGGTGTAGTTGATGTGATACACATTGATTATAACAAGGCTTTCGACAAGGTTCCACATGGCAGACTGCTTAAAAAAATAACAGCCCATAGGATCCAGGGGAACGTAGCGAGCTGGATACAAAATTGGCTCAGTGGCAGGAAACAAAGGATGGATGTTTTTGTGACTGGAAGGCTGTTTCCAGTGGGGTTCTGCCGGGCTCAGTACTGGGCCCCCTGCTTTTTGTGGTCTATATTAATGATTTGGGCATAAAAGTAGAATGATCAAGAAGTTTGCAGACAGCAGAAAAATTGGTTGATAGCGAGGAGAGTTGCTGTGGACTGGAGGAAGATATCAATACACTGGTCAAGTGGGCAGAAAAGTGGCAAATGGAATTCAACCCAGAGAAGTGTGAGGTGATGCAATTGGGGAGGTCAAACAAGGCAAAGGATTACACAATAAATGGGAGGAAACTGAGAGGTGTAGAGGAAGTGAGGGGTCATAGAGTGAATGTCCACAGATCCCAGAAGGTAGCAGGACAGGTTGAGAAGGTGGTTAAGAAGGCAGATGGAATCCTTTCATTTCTTAGCTGAGGCATAGAATATAAGAACAGGGAGGTTATGCTGGAACTATATAAAACATTAGTTAGGCCACGACTTGAGTACTGTGTGCTGTTCTGGTCACCTTGTTACAGAAAGGATGTAATTGCATTCGAGAGGGAACAGAGGAGATTTACCAGGATGTAGCCTGGGCTGGAAAATTGCAAATATGAGGAAAGATTGGAGAGGCTGGGGTTGTTCTCCTTAGAACAGAGGAGGCTGAGGGGAGATTTGATTGAGATGTACAAAATTGTGAAGGGCCTGGATAGACTGGATGGGAAGGGCCTATTTACTTTAGCAGAGAGCACATTGACGAGGGGATATAGATTTTAAGAGATTGATAGAAAGATTAGAGGGGAGATGAGGAAAACCTTTTCTCACCCAGAGGATTGTGTGGGTCTGGAACTCACTGCCTGAAAGGGGAGTAGAGGCCGGAACCCTCAACTCATTGAAAAGGTGTCTGGATATGCACCTCAACTGCCGGAACCTGCAGGGCTATGGACCAAGTGCTGAAAAGTGGGATTAGGCTGGGGGGGGTTCGTTCTTCAGCCGGGGCAGACACGATGGGCCGAGTGGCCTCTTTCTGTGCTGTAAACATTCTACGATTCTACGGTACATTCAGACAGTTGCTATGCAGCCATTCACACCTCATCTGGACACATCTTTTGTTTCTTTACTTTACCCATTACCACTGCCTCTGGCTTTTGTACCATGAAACCTTTTATCCTTTAATGTCTCCTGCCCTCCACCCTATCACACACCTTCCCTTTTGTTCATCGACATCATTCCCTCCCCAGACCAACTCCTATTGGTCCAAATAAAATCGGCCTTCCTGGTAATAAATCCATGAGTTCTGTCATTGGTGGAGATTGTGGCTGGTTAATTGGTTCAATGTTGCTGCTTCTGGTCTCACTGGTGTCAGGTGAGTGCGGCTTGTGTGTATAAAAGGTGCTGCTCGGTGGCTGAAGGGATGGTTGAGTTGTTTGGTATCATGGGGGATTTTGTAGTGAGGGCTTTGTTCCCAGGGCTGGTGTTAGTTGGAGCTGTTTGTGGCTCTGATACTTGGCAACTGTTTCTCGGCCAGAGGTTTCCATGGAGCAGAGTCAAAGCCACCCCTGTGCCTCAGACATTCTCTCCGCCTGGGCCTCCCTTTGGTTCCCATTTCCGTGTGTCTGAGGGTGGAAGTGTGTCTCCACTGCAGACTGTGATGGTGCAGTGTGGAGAGGACAAGCTGCTGCTCAGGGTCCAGCTGGATTTATTTGGAACCTGGCACCTGATCAAAGCTGCTGACCTGACCCTGGGGACAGCAGGTTGTTGGCCAACCAGGATCTACTCTCAGAACCACACTGTCCTCTTTGACTATGGACTCCATGAGTGTGGCAGCAGGTTGCAGGTAATGGGAATCCTCAGCTCTTGCTCTAAGCTTGGGCTGTAGGTTGTTCCCCACTCTTCATTCCAACACTGGGTGAGATGTCAATGATATTGAGGAGATAGCTGTCTCCTGCTTTATAAAACTACAAATTAGCTTTCTATCTTGTATTGTACTTTACTTTAACTGATCCCTGAGTCTCTCCAACCTATGACATCAGCCCCATTGGTCTTGAACCTTCTCTTTGGATCCTCCAAGCTTTTCCTTTTGTTGTTTTGAGGATTTTCAGCTCTATTCCCCTCATTCAGATCAATCCAACTGGAGGTTTCAGTCCAGTTTAATCGAACCAGGTTTAGAATGAGATGTGATGAAAATTTGCTTTTTCAATAAAATTTGGATAGCTTGAATTTCCAAGCAATGGTGGGATGTGACACCCAGCTTTCAGAAACTAAGCTGAAGTGTTAATTTTTTTCAAAAGGTTATTGATAAATTAGTACTAAAGTTTTATATTATGAAAAGTGAAGTTGCAACAAGATATGGGAACAATGGAATTTACCTGTAGAGAGGATGAGGCTGAGTCAGTATTGAAGACATCCTAAGATCTTTCATAAATGTGAGAAGCCTCCAGCCTCTGCATCAAGTTCCTGTCTAAAGGAACCAAGGATGTGTCAACTCGTATTGAATTCTCCTGTCCAGGTGGTGTTGCTTTGCCTGGGTCTGTACAAATCTGTTTTTTAACTGTTGCCTTAATGAAGGTGTCACTGGGAGCCAGATTAATCAGAATTTTGGGAGTTCTTATAGTAATTTGTAGACATAATGGATGTGCTTAATCTTTTCTTTAAATGTTTACATTTTTATCTAAACCTCCTGAATTTGTGGCAGTCTTTGCTGTTCCTGAATTCCGGGCACTGATCTCAAAATAAAATACTAATTGCAAAACAGTTGAGTGCCTAATCAAGTTTCCCTCGTGGATTTGATCCACCTGACTAGCATCATCTGCCACATCATAACATTCCCTTCATTCCCCAAAATAAATCCATCTGTCTCCAATGTACTCGGTGACTGAGCATTCACAGCTCTCTGGGATAGAATCCCAAACATTCACCACCTGCTGTATGAAGTAATTCCCTGTCACATTAATCTTAAGTGACCCCCTGACCTGAGATGCCTACCCCTAATAATCAACTCTCCTCCGGCTGGGGGGAAGCAGCCTCTTCACACTGATCCTGTCCATCCCCCTCAGAATTGTTTCAGGGGAGGGATGACTTCATGTTAGCCCCCCCACCTGAACCACACCCCAGAGTATCATGGATCTGTCATTGTGAGAACAAATGGAGCTGTCGTTCCCATTGAGTGTCGTTGAAGGTGAGAATCTTTATTCGCTTTGTCAATAAGATCTACAGCTGCTGGTGGTCTCTGAAGATGTCCTAAAATGACTCCCTGCCTTTCCAGGAAGGGCAATGTGAGCAGTGACCCCATCAAGCCCACCTGGATCCCATTCAGCTCCACCAAGTCCTGGAGAAGGGCATCTGTCATTCTCTCGCGCCTAATGAATGGTATTGTGATGGGTGGATGGGGAGTGATTTGTACTTCAGGTGACTGGCTTACAGAGCGCACTTCGACTGTCTACTACCTGGGTGAGCTCATTCACATTGAGGCCTCTGTTTCAATGATCAACCACATGCCCCTGAAGCTCTACATTGACCGCTGTGTAGCTACACTGAGCCCAGACAAGGACTCCACCCGGAGATACAGCTTCATTGACCACAATGGGCAAGGATCTCTCTGCTTTCTCCAGCTGGTCCCATCTCAATGGCTTCACTTGATTCACTTCCTGTCCCTTTTTAATCTTTCTTCAGTTGCCTCCTGGACAGCAAAGCTGAGGACTCCTTTTCAACTTTTGTGTTGCCAAGAGACGAGCAGGAGCTGGACAAGCTCCGCTTTGACCTGGATGTGTTCCGTTTCCTTGGAGATGACCGTTCCTTGGTAAGAGGAAGCTGATCATTGGGGTCTCCATGTTGGGAGGGAGTCACTGAATCATGACTTGTGTTGAATGTGTCCCTCAGATTTTCATCACCTGTCACCTGAAAGTTGCTCCATTGGATCAGAGGGATTCCAGGAACAAAGCTTGTACTTTCCAGAAGGTGCAGAATGTGTCAGTTCCCCCTCTCTCTCCCTCAGGGATGTTGTGTGGGGATGTGATGCACAACCTGGTTGATGGGCTCTTTCTCTTGTTTAGCTGGACCCCATTGGAGGAATCGAGCATTGACATTTGTGCCTGTTGCCATGTGGGTAACTGTGGTGCCACAAGGGAGTTGTGGTTAGGTCCCAGAGGAAGGAGAGATCTTGTACCTGAAGCTGGTGGGACATTGATCCTCTAGATGTTGGACGTCCCCCTTTCCCCTCTCTAACTGGAATGTTTGATGTTGCAGAGAGTGAAGCTGGATTGAAGTGGGAGGGTGAGGCCTCACTTGGACCCCTGCAGGAGATGAGAAGTGGTATCGCACACTCCTGCAGAAACAACAGGTCAGCTTTGACCTTGGCAAGGTAGTCCAAGGTCGCAACACATCGAGTAGTAGATTTAATGCTACGCACATTTCTGGATACAATCTTTACACCCATTTTAAAGCATTTAGTGTCTTACCAAACCTGTTGTCTCTGAGAGTCCGAGACCTTTGGTCTGCTCCTGCATACCCATAGTGTTCACAAATTGCCTCACTTTGGATGGGCTGAGGAAACTGTCCTGAACCTCCCCATTGGAGATGTTCTGCTCAGGTGGCATCTGGGGATTCGTGTAGAGGACGGGATTTGAAATGTCCTCTGTTGGAGAAGCTTCCCCAATCCTCTCCCCCTCTGGGGCGTCGCTGCTCCCGGCTTCCCGGAGCTGGGGTGCGCTGAGCGCTTCACTGCTCCCAGATTGCTGGGGTTGGGGTGCACTGGCCTCTTCAGGTTGTGGGCAAAGTCGGGGTGCGCTGGTCTCCTCATTGTCGCCAATGTTCTGGAGCTCGGGTGTCTCGTCCTCCAACTCCCTAGAGCTTTTCCGCTTCTTCTGTAGGTGCCGCCCTTACCTTTCTTCGTCTGAAGAGCAGCTGTCCTTGTCATCCGTGTCGGATAGGAGACGCCTCTTGCCACTTGTCTGGGAAGTGGCTTGGTCCCTTCTTAGCCCCTTCTTCCTTTTGGCTCTCTTCACCAGCTGCCACTCCCCCTGCTGATTTTCCGCTGCTTCCTCCTCCATTGATTCGCTCTCCTGAGGAGTGGGAGGTTCAGGGGGCAGTGCTGTTGATTGGCTGTCTGCTGCCTCAATCTTATCCTCCACCTTGTCTCTCTCTGTGTCCTCCTTTGTCCCGTTGTTCTCACTGGGGGCCATGGTGTTTGGAGTGTTACAAGAGTCCTTGGTAGTAGTGACACGAAGCATTTCTTCTGCTTCCCCCTCATTGGCGTTGGCTGCCCGTGCATAAGTGAGGCAGCGTTTGGGGCAGGTCCTGTAGAGGTGACCTGCCTCGCCACACAGGTTGCAGCACTTAGTCTGTTTTCAGTCCTTTGTCTGGTGCCCTTCCTGTTTGCAGTTCTTGCAGAGGGCGGCGCTGCAGTTGGCCGCCACATGACCAGACTTGCCGCATGAGTGACAAAGTTTGGGTTGTCCAGCGTAGACCAGGTAGCCACGGCTTCCCCCGATAGCAAATCTGGAAGGAGGGTGGAAGACGGCTCCCTTACCATCGGTCTTGAGCGTGACCTTAACCTGGCGTTTGCTGGTCCAAATCCCGAAGGCGTCTCTAACCTTGGTGCAGCTCCCAACCTTGTCGACGTACCTGGTGAGGAAGGTGAACACGTCAGCGACAGCGACGTGGGGGATGTAGAGATGCACCGTCACCACACGGTCCCGTTGCAACGGCAGAGCAAAGAGCGGCTCCACCGTCAGGATCTTCATCTCCGGCTGGTCTCTCTTCTTCTCGAACACCTTCAGGAACTTGACGCAGGCAGCAACATTCCTGAAGGTCACGTCGAAATATCCAGCGCTGGGGAAGTCTTGCAGGGAGTAGATCTCCTCCGCTTCCAATCCAAACGCCTTCAACAGGATCCGCTTGATGAAGAAGGCCCGATCCATGGGTGCTCCTCCTTCACTGTCCTTCACTGTCACCCGAACGGTGTTACGTACCCCCTGGTTTGGGGCTCCTTTGGTTTTAGCCGTCGCTTCACTACAACTGATCTTAGCCAAAAGGCCGAGAAGCGATAACCCAGAAACCCATGCACCCGTCCCGTCTTCCTCGGCCTCCGGCTTCACCGTCCGTTTTGCTGCGTGTGGCCGAACACGGGCTGAAGACCCGACAGCCAGCATTGAGCATCAGGACCTTTCTTGCTTGATGCTGCCTCCCTGAAGCAGCGCCTGCAACAGCTTCAAAACCCAACAGGGGGCATCGTCCAGTCCCGGGCTCCGCCCTGACAAGCAGCACAAGTGCACACCAGCAGCAGCCCTGCAGTTGTACCAATATCCAACAGGGGGCATTTTCCAGTCCAGGATTCCACCCTGACAAGCAGCACAAGTGCACACCAGCAGCAGCCCTGCAGTTGCACCAAAATCCAACAGGGGGCATTGTCCAGTCCCGGGCTCCACCCTGACAAGCAGCACAAGTGCACACCAGCAGCAGCCCTGCAGTTGCACCAATATCCAACAGGGGGCATCGTCTAGTCCCGGGCTCCACCCTGACAAGCAGCACAAGTGCAAACCAGCAGCAGCCCTGCAGTTGCACCAAAATCCAACGGGGGGCATCATTCAGATATAAAAACAAAGAACTGCGGATGCTGGAAATCCAAAACAAAAACAGAATTACCTGGAAAAACTCAGCAGGTCTGGCAGCATCGGTGGAGAAGAATAAAGTTGACGTTTCGAGTCCTCATAACCCTTCAACAGAACTGAGTAAAACTAGGAGAGGGGTGAAATATAAGCTGGTTTAAGGTGGGGGGGTGGGGGGAGAGAAGTCGGGCGGGGGGGTGGTGTGGTTGTAGGGACAAGCAAGCAGTGATAGGATCAGATAACCAAAAGATGTCAGAGACAAAAGAACAAAGAGGTGTTGAAGGTGGTGGTATTATCTAAACGAATGTGCTAATTAAGAATGGATGGGAGGACACACAAGGTACAGCTCTAGTGGGGGTGGGGTGGGGTGATATAAGACTAACAGGGCATAAAAGGTATAAATTTAAAAATAATGGAAATAGGTGGGAAAAGAAAAATCTATATAAATTATTGGAAAAAATAAAAGGGAGGGGGAAGAAACGGAAATGGGGGTGGGGATGGGGGAGGGAGTTCAAGATCTAAAGTTGTTGAATTCAATATTCAGTCCGGAAGGCTGTAAAGTGCCTTGTCGGAAGATGAGGTGCTGTTCCTCCAGTTTGAGTTGGGCTTCACTGGAACAATGCAGCAAGCCAAGGACAGACATGTGGGCAAGAGAGCAGGGTGGAGTGTTAAAATGGCAAGCGACAGGGAGGTTTGGGTCATTCTTGCGGACAGACCGCAGGTGTTCTGCAAAGCGGTCGCCCAGTTTACGTTTGGTCTCTCCAATGTAGAGGAGACCGCATTGGGAGCAACGAATGCAGTAGACTAAGTCAGAGGAAATGCAAGTGAAATGCTGCTTCACTTGAAACGGGTGTTTGGGCCTTTGGACGGTGAGGAGAGAGGAAGTGAAGGGGCAGGTGTTGCATCTTTTGCGTGTGCATGGGGAGGTGCCATAGGTGGGGGTTGAGGAGTAGGGGTGATGGAGTGGACCAGGGTGTCCCGGAGGGAACGATCCCTACGGAATGCCGCCAAGGGGGGTGAAGGGAAGGTGTGTTTGGTGGTGGCAGAACTGTTTTTGAAGGTAGCAGCATCAGAACAGATGCGACGGACGCAAAAGAACTGAGAGAATGGGATGGAGTCCTTACAGGAAGCAGGGTGTGAGGAGCTGTAGTCAAGGTAGCTGTGGGAGTCGGTAGGCTTGTAATGGATATTGGTGGACAGTCTATCACCAGAAATTGAGACAGAGAGGTCAAGGAAGGGAAGGGAAGTGTCAGAGATGGACCATGTGAGAATGATGGAGGGGTGGAGATTGGAAGCAAAATTAATAAATTTTTCCAGTTCCCGACGAGAGCATGAAGCAGCACCGAAGTAATCATCGATGTACCGGAGAAAGAGTTGTGGGAGGGGGCCGGAGTAGGACTGGAACAAGGAATGTTCCACATACCCCATAAAGAGACAGGCATAGCGGGGGCCCATGCGGGTACCCATGGCCACACCTTTTATTTGGAGGAATTGAGAGGAGTTAAAGGAGAAATTAAAGTTAAAGGGGGCATCACTCAGTCTGGCACCAATGAGCCTGTCCTGCCACTCAGCACAAGTTCAGTTCAACCAGATCAATGATGGAAAGCAGGACAATGCTCTGAATGACTTTTTCTTCTTTTCAGTTTCCCTTTCACCCTGTAGAGGGCAAAACTGCACCATTCCTGAAGACGCTGCAATACCAGGTCGATGTGTGGAATGGACGGAGAAAGATCCTGTTCCATCTCCCTGCTCCAAAAATAAATTTAATATTTGGTCCCCAGATAAAGGACGTATCGGATATTAAACTGATAAGAACAGATTTTTTTTTGAAAAATATACTTTATTCATAAAATATCTGGAGGAACATTCCAAAACATTTCAAAATCACCATCACAAAACTACAATCAGATTCAACTTTTACACATTGATCACAAGGTGCATCGATACAATCAATGAATATTACAATCATTTCAATATGGTCAATGCAGACAATCAGACAAAAGTATTGGAGTTATCAACATACATCATGTTGCTCTCTGAGGTGCTTCAATATAATTAGTATTCACTGCAGACATTCATTTGGAGCTGTACAGCCCGAGGGGCTCTCAACATTTCCCAGTCCCTGGGTGCACTGTGGCAGAAAGGTCTTAGACAGCGACCCTTCCCCATTGCGCCTTTGCGGTGGCTGCCCCAAGCTTTAGTGCGTCCCTCAGCACGTAGTCCTGGACCTTGGAACGTGCCAGTCTGCAACACTCGGTCGGGGACAACTCTTTGCGCTGGAAGTCCAACAAGTTTCAGGCAGACCAAAGAGCGTCTATCACCGACGTCCAGACCTTCTTTGCAAAGGCACAACCACAAGGAGGTGAACAACGGTCTTGTCCCCACCACAGCCACCTCAAGGGGAACGTGCAGAGGGGGTGAGACTCCTGCCGTGTTGCGGAATCCCTCCCCAAATCTCATTTTGGAGAGCACATCCACCATGTTTGTCCAGACTCTCCCATGTACTGTCATCAAAGCCCTTTGTAATGGAGGACAGGAAGGACTGGGACTCCGTACTGTCTGTGGGCTTCACGTCATACAATCCGACATAAAAGGATTTGCTGATCCTCAAAATGTCGGACTGCGATGACTTTACTGAGCCGTCTTCTTCCTTCAGGCTGCTGATCACAGAGCTCTCTCTGTGTACCTTTTGGAAGAAGAAACGTGAGCACGTCTCATCCTGCTCCACGGAGCGGACTCTGGAACGGAAGATGATCTTGGAGGCCTCCGAGGCAAAGAGCGAGGCTTGCTGGCTCTTCACCTATTGGAGTTCCTCCTTGACATCCACCCCCATCGACTGCAGCTGGAGCAGGTTTTTCTGGAGACAGGAAACGTTCCCCCAGCCTCTCCCTCTCTCTCTTGCCTTCTGAATACCTTTGAGGGTGAAAACCTCTTCATGTTACTAACAAAAACACATGAACATATGAATTAGCAACAGGAGTCGGCCTCTCAGCCCTTCAAGCCCACTTTGCCACTCAATAAGCTCCCGGCTGATCTGATCGTAACCTCATTTCCACATTACCCCCTACCCTCGATAACCTTTCACCCACTTACTTCCCAATAATTAAAAATATTCAACGATTCTGCTTCCATCGCCTGTTGAGGAAGATAATTCCAAAGTCTCACGACCCTCTGAGAGAAAAGAATTTCCCCTCACCTCTGTCTTAAACAGTGGCCCCAAATACAAGATTCTCCCACAAGAGGAAACATCCTCTCCACATCCACCCTCTCAAGGCCCCTCAGCTTCTTGTATGTTTTAATCAGGTCGCCTCTTACTCTTCTGAACTACAGCAGATACAGGCCTAGCCTGTCCAATCCTTCCTCATAAGGCAATCCGCCCAATCCAGGTACTAGTTGGGTAAACCGTATCTGAATGGCTTCCAACGCATTGACATTCTTCCTCAAATAAGGAGACCAATAGTGTACACAGTGCTCCAGATGGGGTCACACCAATGCCCTGAATAACTGAAGCATCAGCTCTCTACTTTTCTATTCAACAGTGAGGCCCGAGTGCGCAGGCGCAACTGTTGCTGACGCCTTTCCAGTCAGCGGAAGGAGTTACAGTATTTTCAGTGGTAGCAATAGAATCAACATCAGTGCTGCCTCTATTAAATAGCTCAAGGAACGCTGCTTATGGAAAACAAAGAAAAGATTGCTTTCTATTATTCTGCCTGATTGCGTTGGTTGATCTTAGATTTTTCCTTTCTGATTGTGCAATTTAATTAACGGTAACTCGAAGCATAACCATACCAGTGCACTTTCAAACGCTATTTGGGCCCAATTTCCAGATGACAGTCGAACCGGAATTGTCCCGGCCTGTTTCTGTGCTGTAAACTTGTGTGCAGACGACTGAGATGATATTTACACCAGGGAATGGAAAGAAACATTAAAGAATTTCAAGACATCAGCAAAAAAAATGTCAATGTGAAAAGCTAAGACACTGATGTGAGGGGGGCAGTGAGACAACTGAAAACAAAGAGGACATGTCGCTAAAGTCTGAATTTAAAATAGAAAATTCTGGTCAAACAGGTTAGGGACAGTTGCAAAAAACAACACAGCTTCCCCCCCTCCCCCACCCACCCAGCCAAAAGCTGTTTACAGAATGTCTGTGAAAAGAGCTACGCAGAGATTTAAAGAGACACTCCATTCAGCTGACTAAAAGTATCTTCACTTACATCAGTATAGCTCCAAACTCACGATCCAGCTCCATTTTCTCCTGTGCTTCACTTGCTGACTCTGTAGCCTCTCAAGCAGAAGGTTGTGGGTTCAAATCTCACTCCAGAGATTTGTGCACTTAATCCAAGCTGACAGTCCTGTTGGAGGAGATCGGAAATCAAGGCTTTAACAAGTAGCTGAAAAAGATCCCAGGTACGATTCAAGCTGGGGAATTCTCCCTGGTTTCCTGCTGAACATTTATTCTTCAACCAACATCAGTTAAAAGAGGTTATTTGTCATTATCCCGTTGTTGTATATGGGTCCTTGCTGGGTACAAAATAACTGCCACACTTACAACAGCAAAACACATTTCAACACTTCAAAAGTGCTTCATGGAGTAAAGTGTTTGGAATATTCAGTAATGAGCAGAAACAGAATATCTCTGTGATAATACACACAGAAAATGATGGAAATACACAGCAGGTTTTCAGCCTCTGTGTGGAGTAACAGAGTTAACGTTTCAGGTTGTGATGAAAGGTCATTCACCTGAAAAGTTCACTCAGTTTCTCTCTCCAAAGTGATCAAGGTAAGCATCAAGAGGTTTTTCATCCTCAAAGGCACCCAGAAAGCTAGAAAGGAACAGAGGGAAATGTCCCGACTCCAGAAAAACATGCAGAATCTGCTCTGGCTGCAGTCGATGGGGGTCGATGTCAAGGAGGAACTCCAAGAGGTGAAGAGCCAGCAAGCCTCGCTCTTTGCCTCGGAGGCCTCCAAGATCATCTTCTGTTCCAGGGACTAAGGCCCTTGAGTCCTTCGAGAAGAGTAAAACTCCTGGAAGCGACGGCTTGCTGGCGGAGTTGTATTCGGCTCTGTGGGACTTGATCGGCCCAGACCTGCTAGGAGTGTACGAGAGTATGCTCCTGGCCGGTAGTATGTCAGAATCCATGAGGAAAGGCATCATCACCCTCATCTACAAGCACAAGGGGGGAAGGGAGGAAAGGGAGGAAATTAGAAATTGGTGACCCATTTCACTGTTGAATGTGGACTATAAGCTTCTGTCCAAGGTCATCGTCAATCGGGTCAAATCCGCTCTGGAATTGGTGATCCACCCTGACCAGACCTGCACTGTGCCGGGCAGGAAGATCTTTGACAGCCTGGCGCTGCTCAGGGATACGATTGCCTATGTACAGGACAGGGGTGTGGATACCTGCCTCATCAGCTTGGATCAGGAGAAGGCCTTTGACAGAATATCGCACACCTACATGGTGGATGTGCTCTCCAAAATGGGGTTTGGGGACGAAATTCGCAACTGGATCCAACTGCTCTACACTAACATCAGTAGCGCAGTCTCAATCAATGGGTGGGAAACAGATAGCTTTCCGATGAAATCTGGAGTCAGGCAGGGCTGTCCTCTCTCGCCTGTCCTTTTCGTGTGTTGCATAGAACCCTTTGCCGAGTCCATCAGGAAGGATCCGGGCATAAGAGGAGTGACGATCCCAGGCAGTGGAGGCACTCAAGTCAAAGCCTCCCTGTACATGGACGACGTCGCCGTCTTCTGCTCGGATCCGCTGTCGGTGCGCAGACTGATCCACATCTGCGACCAGTTTGAACTAGCCTCGGGAGCCAAGGTAAATCGTGGGAAGAGCGAGGCCATGTTCTTTGGGAACTGGGCTGACCGATCCTTTGTCCCCTTCACCGTCAGGGCTGACGGCCTGAAGGTGCTGGGGATATGGTTCGGAGGGTCCGGGGCATGTGTTAGAAACTGGAAGGAATGAGTGGCAATGCTAATAAGAGCACTGGGCATGCACCCAAACCCATTCTTAGGAAGGATGAGTGCCCATGAGTAGCATGTTGGCATGGGTCAGTGTGGAGAACAGTTAGGGGCTGGCCATCCCCCATGGACCTCAGGGGTGTTACAGTCAGTGGCAGCTGCCAATGATGCCGAAGTTCGCCAAGGGGGTGAGCCCTGGCTGCATGGACTGAGTGCCTTGCGGGTCGAGTGCCACGAATCGGATGTGCCCTGCGAGATGGTCCTCAGCTGGGGTTGGACTGGCTGCAATGGCGCTGCAGGTAGAGAGTGGACTCACTGCTCCTCTATACTTTCAGGAGAAGACATCCCATAACAATATTGAGAGGTCACAGACTGGCGGGGAACCCCACACCTCCTCATCCTCACTCACTATAAGCAGAAGGCCTTGGAACTCGAGGGGCAGCAAGTACCTCGGTCAACCAGCCGTGGTGAGGTTGGGGTATCAGACGAAGGTCAGAGTGCAGCGCACTGAGGTGAGAACTTCAGCTTGTGCAACCATTCTAGTGTAGCCTCTTCATTGATGTGCGCCTCGAACCTGGAGTCCCCATTGACAATCAAAAGACGAGGGCACCATGAAGCAGATCTCCGTTGTCTCACCAGGGTGCCTGGCATGTACAGTGAGAGTCTGATGACTTTCACTAACAACATGTTCATCTTCTCCCTTTTGGGTTCAGCAGCAGGCGCTCGCACTCAGGACCCTGAAGGGCCACCCCTGACCCCGGAAGATCACCATGTTCCCCACGCGCCTGCCTCACACCCGCTCTGTCAAGCAGGCACCAGCGCAGATACCAGCATTAGATGGCCGTCCAGTATCTCAGTGCACATTGGTGAGGGCACTTCACACTCGTTTGAGGTGCAGGCGGAGGCAGAGAGTGCCCAGGGTGCTGGCAGTCGGAGGACTGCTGGAGACCAGGACGATGCTCAGTCGAAGGCTGATGATGAGCCTCTGGAGTCGTCCATTAGGAAGCAGATGCTGGACGTCCAGCGGGGTGTGCGGGAGGATCTAGCGGAGATCTATGAGGGTATGTGCGCCATGGTCTCCATTATGGAGGAGTCCATGCGGAGCATGACCACTGAGCGCACTGCCTCAGCCAAGGAGAGAGTGGCGACTGTCAGGGAGAGGCTGCCCCAGGGACAGGATCAGGGGTCCCTGGGGATACACTCGGACCTGCAAGCGCTCACACCGGCAATGACCTCAGGTGGTCAGTGTCCGTGTGTGAGATGGATGGGGTACCCAGTATACCAGCTAGGTGCCCGTCCATCAATGGCGAGCAGGGAGGTCCTGAGTGACCTCACGTTGGCGCACGAGCTGCCTGTTGTCTCTGCGGGCTCCTCTCAGGGCCCTACGGATGATGGCAGCAGCCCCTCTGCCCCTCTGCCAGTGACCGTGGCATCTGATGAGGCTGCGGCGACTGGGGAGATGGCAGCCATGGCACTGGCCGCTCCCTCCCAGGTGGGGACAGCACAGGCTCCACTGGCCAGAGGACGACCGCCAAGGTCACCCAGGCCAACAAGGCAGCAGAGTCAGCAGGCTGCCTCCAATGCCAGTGCCAGCGAGGGGGCAGCACCTAGACATAGCACCCACAAATGTAAATTTAAAGCACCTTAAGCACAAGATGGTCTTGTCACGGGTGATGTTTTGTTCCCCCATTTTGCTTTGAGTTTTTTAATGGTGTGACAAACAACACCGGTTAATGTTCAGTTCAGGAATCTGTCACCTGCAACATTAAATGACATTTGATTTTGTGTTATTGGCCTGAGTTTGCTTCATTTGTTCTGCAGGTGCAGCGTAGGCCAATATTTAATGATGCACCGAAATATCGCGAGAGTGCGCGTTGACGTTGGGACGCTCGGCTGATGTCAACATGTTTCATTTCAGGCTCGAGCGAATCGGACACGCGCCCGCCCACCAAGCCAAAAATTCTGCCCATTGAGTTCAGTCTTTAGCCTATTTTGGGCAGTGAAAGAAGTTGTTTTGGACAATGGAGCCCCAAATCCTGGAAAACCGTTCATACAAAAGCACCATTCACTTGCAAATACACCTCTCCACCACTCTCTCTCTCTCTCTCTCACTCCACTGCAGCTTTTACCTCACAACATTTTAAACCAGTTCTCTGCTGCCGCTGCTGATACCGCTCTTAAAAGTACAGCAAGCTCCCAGCTCAAAGCTCATAGACTTTACACAGCTGCTGACAAGCGTCTAAATTCACGATCACACAATGGTTACGGTGCGTAAGCAGGCCAATCGGCCCATCGTGTCTGTACTGGCTCTCTGAATGAGCATCTCAATACCCAGTGCCATTCTCCTGCCCTCACCCAATAACCCTACAGATTGTTTCTTTTCAACTAATTATCTAATTCCCTCTTGAATGCTTTGATTGAACCACACTCTCAGTCAGTGCATTCCGGACCCTAGCCACTCACGGTGTGAAATCGGTTTCTCTTATGTCACTTCTGCTTCTTTGACCCGTTGCTTTAAATCTGTATCCCCTCATTTTCGATCATTTCACAAGTGGGGACAATTTCTCCCTATCTACTCTCTCCAGACCTCTCATGACTTTCAATACCTCTATCAACTCTCTTCTCAGCCTTCTTTTCTCTCAGGAAAACAGTCTCAACGTCTCCAATCTTACTCCGTAACTGATCTTCCACATCCCTCTTCGGCACTCTCTCCAATGCCTTCACATCCTCCCTAAAATGTGGTGCCCAGAACTGTACGCAGTACTCCAGCTGTGGTCTAACTCGTGTCTTATACAAGCCCCTATTAATAAAGCCTAGGATACTGAATGCTGTGTTAACTGCTCTCTCAACTTGTCCTGCCACCTTTAATGACTTATGCAAATACACACCCAGGTCCATCTGTGTCGACGCCCCCTTTATTTTGTGCTGTCTCTCTATGTTCTTCCTACCAAAATGCATCAGCTCATATTTCTCCACACTGAACTTCATCTGCCACATATCCGCCCATTCGACCAACTAGTCTGTGTCCTTTTCAAGTTCTCCACTGCCCTCTTCACGGTTCACAGTTGCTTCCAAGTTTTGTATCGTCTGCAAATTTTGAAAAATTTTCCTCTACTCTAAGGTCTAAACCATTCATATATATCAGGAAAAGCAAGGGTCCAATACTGACCCCTGGGGAACTCCACTACAAACCCGCCTCCAGCCCTAAAATCATCCATTAACTATTACTCTCTGTTTCTTGTCACTCAGTCAATTTTCTATCCACATTGCTACTGTCTGTTTTATTCCATGAGATATAACTTTTCTCACAAGTCTGTGTGGCACTGTATCAAATGCCTTTTGGAAGTCCATGTACACCACATCAACAGCATCACCTTCACCAACCCTCTCTGTTACCTCTTCAGAAAATTTCAGCAAGTTAGGGAAACGCCATTTTCCCTTAAGAAATCCATGCTGGCTCTTCTTAATTAACCCGCATTTGTCCCTGAATTTTCCGTGCCCGCTGGTGGTGGGCATGATAGGTGGCGCGATCGGTTTCACGATGGTGGGAAGGCAGGTTGTGATTGTCCGCTCAGCCCGCCAACGACAGGCCGCGTTTCCCACCATCGGTCATCGGGAACCTCATTGTAATACACCAGCATATCATTATCAGGCCATCCCGCCAGGCTCTTGCACCCCCGCTGGATCATCCGTCCACGTCAGCGGGAAAGCACGCTGACGTGTTTCACAACAGCACAGAGGTGACGTGCACTTGGCGGCTGCACTTTGGGTAAACTGGAGGTGAGTGAACAGCTCACTGGGGTTGCCTGTTGCTTTCCAGGCTTCAGGGGCACAGGGGGGGTCGGGGGTATGTGCTGCCCTGCCTCGGAGGCGACTTTTGTGGGTGAGGGGGAGTGGGGGGCAAGTGCAGCCTTGCCGTTGAGGTGACTGGTGGCTGAGGGTCATCGTTTGCTGTGCCCTTTACAACCTGGCGCTCCAACAGGGAGACGAGCTGGCTGAGGAGGAGCTGGAGGAGCTGCAGACCTCCTCCGATGAGGAGGACGCCGAAGGGGATGAGGCTGAGGAGGTCCTCGGAGGCGGCGATGACGGGGATGAGGACCTCGCACAGGCTAGACGAGGCAGGCACGCTCGGGAGGCCCTCATAGTTGCTAGATTTGTGGAGGATGATGATGACATGCAGTGAGGAGACACCATAGTCCCTCACATCACATTTGTGAACGTTTGGCTCCCGTCTGGCTTATGGCAGAATGTGAGAATGCTTCTGTCATGGAGACGCAGGGGAGGCCCTAATAGTCACTCAATTGCAGGAAGATGATGATGACCATGCACTGCGCACACTCCATAAATCTTCACACAGCTTCTGAGAATGTTGCTCCAGCAACTGTGACATGAACGAGTCCTTTGCAGCCCCTGCCCTGAGCTTTAGTGCGTCCCTCAGCACATATTCCTAGACCTTGGAATGTGCCAGTCTGCAACAATCCGTCGGGGACAACTCTTTGCACTGGAAGACCAATAGGTTTCAGGCCAAAGAGCATCCTTCACCGAGTTGATGATCCTCCAGCTGCAGTTGATGTTTGTCTCAGTGTGTGTCCCTGGGAACAGCCCGTAGAGCACAGAGTCCTGTGTCACAGAACTGCTCGGCATGAACCTCGACAGAAACCACTGCATCTCTCTCCAGACCTTCTTTGCAAAGGCACAATCCACAAGGAGGTGAACAACGGTCTCTTCCCCACCACAGCCACCTCGAGGGCAACGTGCAGAGGGGGTGAGAATGCAGGCGTTTGGGAAGGATGTGACTTGGGGGAGGTTGTGACAAAGCGGTATTGTCACTGGACTAGTTATCCAGCGACTCAGCAAAGCGCTCTGGGGAGCCGGGATCAAATCCCATCACGGTAAATGGTGGAATTTGAATTCAATAAAAATCTGGAATTATAATTCTAATGATGACCATGAAACCATTGTTGATTGTTGTAAAAACCCACCTGGTTCACTAATGTCCTTCAGGGAATGAAACCCGCTCTCCTTAGTGCTCTGGCCTACATGTCACGCCAGATCCACAGCAATGTGACTCTTAAATACCCTCTGAAATGGCCCAGCAAGACACTCATTGTATCAAACCGCTAAAATGTCAAAACAGAATGAAGCGGGACTGACCACCCGGCATGGACCTAGACACCGGAAATGACAATGGCAATCTCAGCGCTGTCGACCTGGCAAAGTTCCCCTTAGTAACCTGCGGGGGCTGGTGCCAAGATTGGGATAGCTGCCTCACAGACGAGTCAAGCAACAATCTGACATGGTCATACTCTGTATCATAGCTTACAGGTAATGTCCCAGACACCAGCATCACCATCCCTGGTTATGTCCTGTCCCACTGGCAGGATTATACCCAGTAGAGGCAGTAGCACAGTGGTATACAGTCAGGATGGAGTTGGTCTGGGAGTTCTCAACATTGACTCTGGACTCTGAAGTCTTATGGCATCAGGTCAAACATGGACAAGGAAACCTCCTGCTGATTAGCACCTACCACCCCTCTCAGCTGAAGAATCAGTGTTCACCAATGTTCAGCACCACTTGGAAGAAGCACTGAGGGTGGCAAGGGTGCAGAATGTACTCTGGGTAGGAGACGGCAATGTCCATTTCGCCAAGAGTGGCTCGGTAGCACCACTACTGACCGAGCTGGCCGAGTCCTAAAGGACATAGCTGCTAGACTGGGTCTGTGGCAGGTGGTGAGGGAACCAACAAGAGGGGAAAGCATACTTGACCTCATCCTCACCAACCTACCTGCTGCAGAAGCATCTGTCCATGACAGTATCAGTAGGAGTGAGCACCACACGGTCCTTGTTGAGACAAAGTCCCATCTTCACATTGAGGATACCCTCTATTGTGTTGTGTAGCACTACCACTGTGCTAAATGGGATGGATTTCAAACAGACCTAGCAACTCAAGACTGCATCCATGAGGCTCTGTGGGCCATCAGCAGCAGTAGAATTGTACTCGAAACAATCTCTAACCTCATAAACCGGCAAGTTCCCTGCTCTGCCATTACCATCAAGCCAGGGGTTCAACCCAGGTTCATTGAAGAGTGCAGGGGGGCATGTCAGGAGCAGCTCCAGGCATACCTAAAAATGAGGTGTCAACCTGGTGAAGCTACATCACAGGACGACTTGCGAGCCAAACAGCATAAGCAGCAAATGACAGACAGAGTCAAGTGACTGACCTTGATATCAAGACAACATTTGACCAAGTGTAGAGCGGAGCACATCAGTGTAAAAGATAAGGCTGAAGCACTTGCAATAATCTTCAGCCAGAAATGCCGAGTGGATGATCCATCTCGACCTCCTTCTGAGGTCCTCAGCATCACAGATGCCAGTTTTCAGCCAAAGCGATTCACTCCACTTGATATCAAGAAATGGCTGAAGACACTGGATACTGCAAAGGCTATGGGCCCTGACAATATTGCGGTAATGGTACTGAAACTTGTGCTCCGGAACATGCCGTGCCCCTAGCCAAGCTGTTCTAGTACAGCTACCACACTGGCATCTACCCGTCAATGTGGAAAATTGCCCAGGTATGTCTTGTACAGACAAATCAGGGCAAACGCAACCCAGCCAGTTACCGCCCCATCACTCTACTCTCGTTCATCAGTAAAGTCATGGAAGGGGGTCATCAGCTGCGCAATCAAGCGGCCATTGCTTAGCAATAACCTGCTCACTGACAGGTTTGGGTTTGGCCAGGGTCACTCAGCTCCTGGCCTCATTACAGCCTTGGTTCGAGCATGGACAAAAAAGCTGAACTCCTGAGGTGACGTGAGAGTGACTGACCTTGATATCAAGACAGCATTTGACCGAGTGTGGAATCAAGGAGCCCGATCAAATCTGGAGACGATGGGAAATGGGGGGGAAGCTCTCCGCTGGTTGGAGTCATACCCAGCACTAGGGAAGATGGTTGTGGTTGTTGGAGGTCAATCATCTCAGTTCCAGGACAACAGTGCAGGAGTTCCTCAGGGTAGTATCCTCAGCTCAACCATCTTCAGCTGCTTCATCAATGACCTTCCGTCCATCAAAAGGTCAGAAGCGGGGACGTTCGCTGATGATTTCACAATGTTCAGGACCGTTCGTGTCTCCTCAGTTACTGAAGCAGCCCATGTCCAAATGCAGCAAGACCTGGACAATATCCAGGCTTGGGCTGACAAGTGGCTAGTAACATTTACGCCACATAAGTGCCAAGAAATTACCACCTCCAACAAGAGAGAATCTAACCATCACCCCTTGACATTCAATGGCATTGCCATCGCTGAATCACCCACTATCAATGTGCTGGGGGTTACCATTGACCAGAAAATGAACTGGACTACCATCTCAATACTGTGGCTGCAAGAGCAGGTCAGAGGCCAGAAATCCTGCGCCGAGTAACTCACCTTCTGACTCCCCAAAGTCTGTCCACTACCTACAAGGCATAAGTCAGGAGTGTGATGGAATACTCTCCAATTGCCTGGGTGAGTGCCGCTCCAACAACACTCCAGAAGTTTGACACCATCCAGGACAAAGCAGACCGCTTAATTGGCACCCCATCCACAAACATTCACTCCCAACACCACCAACGCACAGCGGCACCAGTGTGTACCTTCTGCTAGATGCACAGCAGGAACTCCCCAAAGTTTCTTAGGCAGCACCTTGCAAACCCACGACCACTACCATCTGAAGGACAAGGACAACGGACACATGGGAACACCCCCACCTACAGATTCCCCTCCAATCCACTCACCATCCTGGCTTGGAAATATGTCACCGTTCCTTCACTGTCGCTGGATCCAAATCCTGGAAGCGCTCCCTAACACAATGTGGGTGTATCCACAGCACATGGACTGCAGCGGTTCAAGAAGGCAGCTCAGCACCACCTTCTCAAGGGCAATTAGGGATGGGCAATAAATGCTGGTCTAGCCAGTGATACCCACGTCCTGTGTAAATGAATGAAAAAAGACTGGAAGAGCCTTTCTCACCACCGGCCAAGCCAAGTCTTGCTGGAAGCTGTGTAAAACCCCTCGGGCTGTATGTTTAACATGAAATGAATGCTGTAATGTAACCTGTAACTCTAAGTGTAGTGAGGCACCCTGTATGGAATGAAACTGATGTGTTAAATTTGAACTGTTCTGGAATGTAGCTTTACACATTTTATGAAACAAAATGTACTTTTTCACAAGCTTAGAGATCAACAGCAAATCAAGTACAGTGACTGTTGTTTACTGGGCTGAGGGGAGGAGTCAAGGTGTTGGGCTTCTCTCTGTCCCTGATATCTGATCGATTCAGCAGCCTGGAATGTTTATTCGAATTCAGTGTGAGGAAAAGACCAGACTAGGAGCAGTGAGCGAAGAGAGTAGCGGCATTTTAATTTCCGCATGGATGTTACTGATACAAGCCTTGATTGAAACAATCAAAGGTTAGCAGCCACTGCTGAGGACAGAAATACCGAGTGTTGATCTATCACGGAGCACTCACAAGAATTGACCAGCCCAGTGCATTGCCAGGAGGAACCTGAAAACTGTGCTAAGCACAAGAGACCAAGACAAATTCAATTGAAAAGAGGAAAGCTGAGATCTGGGAGAATTGAGCAGCAAAGACACTCAGGTAAGCATGCTAGTTTGAAGATCAAGTTCAAAATGTTGTGCAAGATGTATTTACAGCGCAGATAATTTTCACTTTCCTAGAACAAGCCTTTTCCTTTCTGCAAGTTGCTCAATCTGCACGGTTGTTCTTTTCTGCTGCCCCTTCCCACTCACCTTGCCTGTCGCACAGGGGCTTCATGAAATGATGGGGAGATGATTAAAAGTAAAGTGAGAGGAAATTGGTGCAACCTGGCAGATATTGTTCTGTGCTCACAAGTGATTTTGTTCCCAAGTTTGCCTTGCATTCAAATGCAGGTTGAGGTTGAAAAATTCCTAAAATGTTGTAGAAAATAACCTTGGAGAAGGACGGATAAACATTGTAAAAATGGAATCTCAAGTGATTGTGAAGGAAATAATGGTGTGACGGCAAAAGTTGATAATTTGTCTCATTGTATTGCACGGCCTCAATTGGGCTGAGCTGTGTCATGTTGCAGCTTCTGTAATTTTGAGATTGTTTTCCGAATGTCCGGCAGTAAAGCTTTTTTTAATAGTTTACTGTCGGCCCCACATGAAGCGTCTGGGTCCTGATTTGCACATGTAAGGGAGCCATCCACTCCAACAGGTCTTGTCTCGCTTTAGCTGTTGCCCCCATCCCCCACCAGGTTCCACCTCATGGCTAGGGGAGGGGTGCTGCTGAGGTGGGATTCTTTTGAAGAACTGAAACGTTTTTTGTGAAAAATATGCTTTATTCATAAAATATCTGGAAGAACATTCCAAAATATTTCAAATTCACCATCACAAAAAGTACAGTCAGATTCAACTTTTACACATGGATCACCAGGTGCATCAATACGATCAATGAATATTACAATCATTTCAATCTGGTCATTACAGACAGTCAGACAATGGGGTTGGAATTATCAACATCCATCAAGTTGCTCTCTGAGGTGCTTCAATACAATTATAATACAATTAGCATTCAATGCATTCAATGCATTGTGAGCTGGACAGCCCGAGGGGCTCTGATTTAAAGCAACTGGCAGAAGAAGCAAAAACGATTTGAGAGAAACCTTTTTCACACAGAGTGGCTAGGGTCCAGAACGCACTGACTGAGAGTGTGGTTCAATCAAAGCATTCAAGAGGGAATTAGATAATTAGTTGAAAAGAAACAATCTGTAGGGTTACTGGGAGAAGGTAGGAGAATGACACTCGGTATTGAGATGCTCATTCAGAGAGCCAGTACAGACACGATGGGCCGATTGGCCTGCTTATGCACCGTAACAATTGTGTGATCGTGAATTTAGACGCTTGTCAGCAGCTGTGTAAAGTCTATGAGCTTTGAGCTGGGAGCTTGCTGTACTTTTAAGAGCGGTATCAGCAGCGGCAGCAGAGAACTGGTTTAAAATGTTGTGAGGTAAAAGCTGCAGTGGAGTGAGGGAGAGAGAGAGAGAGAGAGAGAGTGTGGTGGAGAGGTGTATTTGCAAGTGAATGGTGCTTTTGTTTGAACGGTTTTCCAGTATTTGGGGCTCCATTGTCCAAAACAACTTCTTTCACTGCCCAAATCAGGCTAAAGACTGAACTCAATGGGCAGAATTTTTCGCTTGGCGGGCGGGCGCGTGTCCCATTCACTCGAGCCTGAAATGACACATGTTGACATCAGCCGAGCGTCCCAACGTCAACGCGCACTCTCGCGATATTTCGGTGCATCATTAAACATTGGCCTACGCTGCACCTGCAGAACAAATGAAGCAAACTCAGGCCAATAACACAAAATCAAATGTCATTTAATGTTGCAGGTGACAGATCCCTGAACTGAACATTAATTACCGTTAATTAAATTGCACAATCAGAAAAGTAAAATCTAAAATAAACCAACGCACCAGGCAGAATAATAGAAAGCAATCTTTTCTTTGTTTTCCATAAGCAGCGTTCCTTGAGCTATTTAATAGAGGCAGCACTGATGTTGATTCTATTGCTACCACTGAAAATACTGTAACTCCTTCCGCTGACTGGAAAGGCGTCAGCAACAGTTGCGCCTGCGCACTCGGGCCTCACTGTTGAATAGAAAAGTAGAGAGCTGATGCTTCAGTTATTCAGGGCATTGGTGTGACCCCATCTGGAGCACTGTGTACACTATTGGTCTCCTTATTTGAGGAAGAATGTCAATGCGTTGGAAGCCATTCAGATACGGTTTACCCAGCTAGTACCTGGATTGGGCGGATTGCCTTATGAGGAAGGATTGGACAGGCTAGGCCTGTATCTGCTGTAGTTCAGAAGAGTAAGGGGCGACCTGATTAAAACATACAAGAAGCTGAGGGGCCTTGAGAGGGTGGATGTGGAGAGGATGTTTCCTCTTGTGGGAGAATCTTGTATTTGGGGCCACTGTTTAAGACAGAGGTGAGGGGAAATTCTTTTCTCTCAGAGAGTCGTGAAACTTTGGAATTCTCTTCCTCAACAGGCGATGGAAGCAGAATCGTTGCATATTTTTAATTATTGAGAAGTAAGTGGATGAAAGGTTATCGAGGGTAGGGGGTAATGTGGAAATGAGGTTACGATCAGATCAGCCGGGAGCTTATTGAGTGGCGAAGTGGGCTTGAAAGGCTGAGAGGCCGACTCCTGTTGCTAATTCATATGTTCATGTGTTTTTGTTAGTAACATGAAGAGGTTTTCACCCTCAAAGGTATTCAGAAGGCAAGAGAGAGAGGGAGAGGCTGGGGGAACGTTTCCCGTCTCCAGAAAAACCTGAACAAAAACAAAAATACCTGGAAAAACACAGCAGGTCTGACAGCATCTGCGGAGAGGGACACAGTTAATGTTTCGAGTCCGAATGACCCGTCAACAGAACTTCTCTGTTGAAGGGTCATTCGGACTTGAAACGTTAACTGTGTCCCTCTCCGCAGATGCTGCCAGAACTGCTGAGTTTTTCCGGTCTTTTTGTTTTAGTTTTGGATATCCAGCGTCCGCAGTTTTTTGCTTTTATCCAGAAAAACCTGCTCCGGCTGCAGTCGATGGGGGTCGATATCAAGGAGGAACTCCAAGAGGTGAAGAGCCAGCAAGCCTCGCTCTTTGCCTCGGAGGCCTCTCTAGATGATCTTCCGGTCCAGAGTCCGCTCCGTGGAGCAGGATGAGACGTGCTCACGTTTCTTCTTCCAAAAGGTACACAGAGAGAGCTCTGTGATCAGCAGCCTGAAGGGAGAAGACAGCTCAGTAAAGTCATCGCAGTCCGACATTTTGAGGATCAGCAAATCCTTTTATGTCGGATTGTATGATGTGATGCCCACAGACAGTACGGAGTCCCAGTCCTTCCTGTCCACCATTACAAAGGGCTTTGATAACAGTACATGGGAGAGTCTGGACAAACATGGTGGATGTGCTCTCCAAAATGGGATTTGGGGAGGGAATCCGCAACACGCCTGGAGTCTCACCCCCTCTGCATGTTGCCCTCGAGGTGGCTGTGGTGGGGACAAGATCGTTGTTCACATCCTTGTGGATTGTGCCTTTGCAAAGAAGGTCTGGAGAGAGATTTTTTTTGCAAAAATATACTTTATTCATAAAATATCTTCAATCACATTCCAAACCATTTCAAAAACACCATTACAAGGGTACAATCCAGGTTAAACTTTTACAAAATGTATCACCAGGTGCATCAGTACAAACAATATTACAATCATTTACAGCCTTTCATTTTGAGCTGTACAGCCCGAGGGGCTCTAAACAGTTCCCAGTCTCTCGGTGCGCTGTAGCACAAAAGGTCTTAGACAGCGACCCTTCCCCATTGTGCCTTTGCGGCGGCTGCCCCAAGCTTTAGTGCGTCCCTCAGCACATAGTCCTGGACTTTGGAATGTGCCAGTCTGCAACACTCAGTCGGGGACAACTCTTTGCGCTGGAAGACCAACAAGTTTCGGGCAGACCAAAGCGCCTCTTTCACCGAGTTGATGATCCTCCAGCTGCAGTTGATGTTCCTCTCGGTGTGTGTCCCTGGGAACAGCCAGCAGAGCACAGAGTCCTGTGTCACAGAACTGATCGGGATGAACCTCGACAGAAACCACTGCATCTCTCTCCAGACCTTCTTTGCAAAGGCACAATCCATAAGGAGGTGAACAACGGTCTCGTGCCCAACACAGCCACCTCGAGGGCAACATGCAGAGGGGGTGAGACTCCTGGCGTGTAGGAAGGATCTGACCGGGAGGGCGTTTCTCACCACCAGCCAAGCTACGTCTTGGTGCTTGTTGGAAAGTTCTGGCGATGAGGCATTTTGCCAAATGACTTTCACAGTCTGCTGGGGAACCATCCGACAGGATTCTCCCTTTCTTTTTCCCGCAGGGCCTCTAAGACGATATGTGCCGACCACTGCCTGATGGACTTGTGGTCAAAGGTGTTTCTCTGCATACATTTTTCCACCAGGGACGGGTGGTACGGCACGGTCCAACTACTTGGAGCGTTCCGCGGCAGCGTGGCCAGACCCATCCTTCGCAACACTGAGGACAAGTAGAACCTCAACACATAGTTACACTTGGTGTTTGCATACCAAGGGTCTACGCACAGCGTGATGCAGCCGCACACAGTTTGAGGGCATGTTGGGAACGTATTCTCCCCCTTTATCCAGAGGCTTGTACATCGCGTTCCTGCGGACACGATCCATTTTCGACCTCCAGATAAAGCTAAAGATGGCTCGGGTGATCGCCATCGCGCAAAAGTCTGGAATGGGCCAGACGTGCGCCACGTACAGGAACAGCGAGAGTGCCTCACACCTGATGACCAGGTTCTTACCCGCAAATGAGAGGGAGCGTCGCTCCCACATGCCCACTTTTCTTTCCACTATTGATACTCGCTCTTTCAAGTTTCTAACACATGCCTCGGTCCCTCTGAACCATATCCCCAGCACCTTCAGGCCGACAGCCCTGACGGTGAAGGGGACAAAGGATCGGTCAGCCCAGTTCCCAAAGAACATGGCCTCGCTCTTCCCACGATTTACTTTGGCTCCCGAGGCCAGATCGAACAGGTCGCAGACCTGGATCAGTCTGCGCACCGACAGCGGATCCGAGCAGAAGACAGCGACATCGTCCATGTACAGGGCGGCGTTGACCTGAGTGCCTCCACTGCCTGGGATTGTCACTCCTCATATGCCCGGATCCTTCCTGATGGACACAGCAAAGGGTTCTATGCAACTCACAAACAGGACAGCGGAGAGAGGGAAGCCCTGCCTGACTCCTGATTTAATCGGAAAGCTATCTGATTCCCAGCCATTGATTGAGACTGCGCTGTTAGTGTACAGCAGTCGGATCCAATTGGGTTTTGAAACATGTACATGTTGGAAAGTAAAGAAAGCTTCGCTGTCCTTCACCGTCACCCGAACGGTGTTACGTACCCCATGATATGGGGCTCGACTGGTTATAGCCATTGCTTCACGACTACACTTGATCTTTGCCAAAAGGCCGAGAAGCGATTCCATTTGCCTTCCTTGTTACCTGCTGTACCTGCATACTAGCTTACAGCGATTCATGCGCGAGGACACCCAGATCCCTCTGTGCTGAAGCATTTCTGAAGTTTCTCTCCATTTAAATAATAAGTCACCTTTTTATTCTTCTGACCAAAATGGATAACCTCACACTTATCCACGTTAAACTCCATCTGCCAAATTTTGCCCCATTCACCTAACCTGTCCAAATCCATTTGTAAATTTCTTATTTCTTCATTGCAACTTACTTTCCCACCTATTTTGGTGTCATCTGCAAAGTTAGCTATAGTACCTTCTACCCCTGAATCCAAGTAAATAGTTGGGGCCAAAGGACCGAACCCTGTGGCACCCCACTAGTTACAGCTTGCCATCCACAAAAGACCCATTAATCCTGACTCTCTGCTTTCTGTTGGTTAGCCAATCATCTAGCCAAGCTAATATATTACCCTTAGCTGCGTGTGATCTTATCTTGTGTATTAATCTTTTGTGCGGCACCTTATCAAATGCCTTCTGGAAGTCCAGACATGCTACATCTACAGGATCCCCATTATCCACTTTGCTTGTCACATCTTCAAAGAACTCCAGCAAATTAGTCAAACACGATTTACTCTTCGTAAAGCCATGCCGACTCTGACGGATTGCAATTTGACTTGCATTTTAGGAAGGTAGTGAAGGCATTGGAGAGAGTGCAGAAGAGGTTTACGAGTTTGGTTCCGGGGCGAGGAAGTTGAGTTATGAAGTAAGATTGGGGAAGCTGGGAATGTATTCCTTGGGGAAAAGAAGTCCGAGAGGAGACTTGATAGAGGTATTGAAAATCATGAGGGGTCGGGAGAGAGTAGATAGGGAGAAACTGTTTGCACCGGGGAAAGGATCGAGAAGGAGAGGGCACAGGTTTAAAGTAACTGGCAAAAGAAGCAAAAGTGACAGGAGCAGCGAGTGGCCAGGGTCTGGAATGCACCGCCTGATAGCGCGGCGGAGGCAGGTTCAATTGAAGAGGGAATGAGATGATTATTTGAAAAGAAAGCATGTGCCGGGTTACGTGGAGAAGGCAGGAGAAAGGCACGAGGTGGAATGTTCATTGGGAGAACTGGTGCAGGCACGACGGGGGGAATGGGCTCCTTGTGCAATGTAAGGATTGTGTGAATGTGGATGTAGAGGTTTCGGAGTAGCTGTGTAAAGTGTGTGAGGTTTGAGGTGTGAGTTTTGATTGTTGCTGTATCAGCAGCAGCAGCAGCGGCAGCAGAGAGCTGGTTTAAAATGTTGTGAGGCGAAAGGTGCAGCTGAGAGAGTGTTTGAGAGGTGTATTTGCAAGTGAAAGATGTTTTTATATGAGTGAGGTAGAGTGTTTGTGAGATGAGAGTGCTGTCTGTGAGTGTTGGGTGAGCGTGCATGTTTTTTGTGTGTAGCTGCTGCGGGTGAGTGAGTGAGTGAGAGAGAGAGAGAGAGAAAGAAAGAAAGTTGGGTTTTGGAACATGTACATGTTGAAAAGTAAAGAAAGCAGATGTTTGTAAGAAAGCTATTTTTAGCATTGAAAATCCCCTGGAAAGGGGAGGGTGCACCGTTCCCAGAGATACTGCAATACCGGGTCGATGCGTGGAGTGGACGGAGCAAGCCCCTATTCCATCTCTCTGCTCCAAAAATCAATTTAATATATGGTCCCCAGATAAAGGACGTATCAGATATTAAACTGATAAGAACAGATTATTTTTTTTTTGTAAAAATATACTTTATTCATAAAATATCTTCAATCACATTCCAAACCATTTCAAAAACAACATTACAAGGGTACAATCCAGGTTAAACTTTTACAAAATGTATCACCAGGTGCATCAGTACAAACAATATTACAGTCATTTACAGCCTTTCATTTTGATCTGTACAGCCCGAGGGGCTCTAAACAGTTCCCAGTCTCTCGGTGCGCTGTGGTAGAAAGGTCTTAGACAGCGACCCTTCCCCATTGCGCCTTTGCGGCAGCTGCCCCAAGCTTTAGTGCGTCCCTCAGCACGTAGTCCTGGACTTTGGATTGTGCCAGTCCGCAACAATCGGTCGGGGACAACTCTTTGTGCTGGAAGACCAACAAGTTTCGGGCAGACCAAAGCGCCTCTTTCACCGAGTTGATGATCCTCCAGCTGCAGTCGATGTTTGTCTCGGTGTGTGTCCCTGGGAACAGCCCGTAGAGCACAGAGTCCTGTGTCACAGAACTGCTCGGGATGAACCTCGACAGCAACCACTGCATCTCTCTCCAGACTTTCTTTGCAAAGGCACAATCCACAAGGAGGTGGACAACGGTCTCTTCCCCACCACAGCCACCTCGAGGGCAACGTGCAGAGGGGGTGAGCTTCCTGGCGTGTAGGAAGGATCTGACGGGGAGGGCCTTTCTCACCACCAGCCAAGCTACGTCTTGGTGCTTGTTGGAAAGTTCTGGCGATGAGGCATTCTGCCAAATGACTTTGACAGTCTGCTCGGGGAACCATCCCACAGGGTCCACCCTCTCCTTATCCCTCAGGGCCTCTAGGACGTTACATGCTGACCACTGCCTGATGGACTTGTGGTCAAAGGTGTTTTTCTGCATCAATTTTTCCACCAGGGACAGGTGGTACGGCACGGTCCAACTACTTGGAGCGTTCCGCGGCAGCGTGGCCAGACCCATCCTTCGCAACACCGGGGACAGGTAGAACCTCAGCACGTAGTGACACTTGGTGTTTGCGTACTGAGGGTCTACGCACCGCTTGATGCAGCCGCACACAAAGGTGGCCATCAGTATGAGGGCGATGTTGGGCACGTTTTTTCCCCCTTTATCTAGAGGCTTGTACATCGCGTCCCTGCGGACACGATCCATTTTCGACCTCCAGATAAAGCGGAAGATGGCTCGAGTGATCGCCGTCGCGCAGGAGTCTGGAATGGGCCAGACCTGCGCCACGTACAGCAACAGCGAGAGTACCTCACACCTGATGACCAGGTTCTTACCCGCAATGGAGAGGGAGCGTCGCTCCCACATGCCCAGTTTCCTCTTCACCATAGCCACTCGCTCCTTCCAGTTTCTAACGCATGCCCCGGTCCCTCCGAACCATATCCCCAGCACCTTCAGGCCGTCAGCCCTGACAGTGAAGGGGACAAAGGATCGGTCAGCCCAGTTCCCAAAGAACATGGCCTCGCTCTTCCCACGATTTACCTTGGCTCCCGAGGCCAGTTCGAACTGGTCGCAGATGTGCATCAGTCTGCGCACCGACAGCGGATCCGAGCAGAAGACGGCGACGTCGTCCATGTACAGGGAGGCTTTTACCTGAGTGCCTCCACTGCCTGGGATCGTCACTCCTCTTATGCCCGGATCCTTCCTGATGGACTCGGCAAAGGGTTCTATGCAGCACACGAAAAGGACAGGCGAGAGAGGACAGCCCTGCCTGACTCCAGATTTAATCGGAAAGCTATCTGTTTCCCACCCGTTGATTGAGACTGCGCTACTGATGTTAGTGTAGAGCAGTTGGATCCAATTTCGAATTCCCTCCCCAAAGCCCATTTTGGAGAGCACATCCCCCATGTAGGTGTGCGATATTCTGTCAAAGGCCTTCTCCTGATCCAAGCTGATGAGGCAGGTATCCACCCCCCTGTCCTGTACATAGGCAATCGTATCCCTGAGCAGCGCCAGGCTGTCAGAGATCTTCCTGCCTGGCACAGAGCAGGTCTGGTCAGGGTGAATCACCAATTCCAGAGCGGATTTGACCCGATTGGCGATGACCTTGGACAGAATCTTATAGTCCATATTCAACAGTGAAATGGGTCGCCAATTTCTAATTTCCTCCCTTTCCCCCTTGTGCTTGTAGATGAGGGTGATGATGCCTATCCTCATGGATTCTGACATACTACCGGCCAGGAGCATACTCTCGTACACTCCTAGCAGGTCTGGGCCGATCAAGTCCCACAGAGCCGAATACAACTCCGCCGGCAAGCCGTCGCTTCCGGGAGTTTTACTCTTCTCGAAGGACTCGAGGGCCTTAGTCAGTTCATCAGGAGTTAGCGATTTGTCTAGGCTCTCCCGCGTACTGTGGTCTAAGACCTCCGTGATAGAGGACAGGAAGGACTGGGAGGCCGTGCTGTCCGTGGGCTTCACGTCATACAATCCGGCATAAAAGGATTTGCTGATCCTCAGAATGTCGGACCGTGATGACTTTACTGAGCCGTCTTCTTCCTTCAGGCTGCTGATCACAGAGCGCTCTCTGTGTACCTTTTGGAAGAAGAAACGTGAGCACGTCTCATCCTGCTCCACGGAGCGGACTCTGGAACGGAAGATGATCTTGGAGGCCTCCGAGGCAAAGTGCGAGGCTTGCTGGCCCTTCACCTCTTGGAGCTCCTCCTTGACATCGACCCCCATCGACTGCAGCCGGAGCAGATTCTGCATCTTTTTCTGGAGTCGGGACATTTCCCTCTGTTCCTTTCTAGCTTTCTGGGTGCCTTTGAGGATGAAAAACCTCTTGATGCTTCCCTTGATCGCTTCCCACCAGTGTGTCAGGGACTCAAAGAGGGGTTTCACGGTTCTCCAACCTTTGTAATCCCTCTTGAGCTCCTCAATGTTCTCTGGGGTCAGCAGTTGCACATTTAGCTTCCATGCCCCCCTGCCCACCCTCAGGTCCTTCTCCAAGTGGCAGTCCACCAGTAGGAGGCAGTGGTCAGAGAAGAACACCGGCTTGACCTCGGTGGATCTGACTGTGAATGCACGGGACACAAACAGGAAGTCTATCCTGGAACGAATGGACCCGTCTGGCCGCGACCAGGTGTATCTACGCTGCGCTCGGTCTGCAGGGTTGCTGAAGACGTCGTGCAGCTTGGCATCCTTAACTGTTTCCATCAGGGATCTGGACGTAGCGTCCAATCTGCTGCCGGCCCTGCCGGCGAGTGTTGGGTGATCGTGCGTCTTTTTTGTGTGTAGCTGCTGCGGGTGAGTGAGTGAGAGAGAGAGAGAGAGAGAGAGAGAGAAAGAAAGAAAGTTGGATTTTGGAACATGTACATGTTGAGAAGTAAAGAAAGCAGATGTTTGTAAGAAAACTATTTTTAGCATTGAAAATCCCCTGGAAAGGGGAGGGTGCACCGTTCCCAGAGATACTGCAATACCGGGTCGATGCATGGAATGGACGGAGCAAGCCCCTATTCCATCTCCATGCTCCAAAAATCAATTTAATATATGGTCCCCAGATAAGGGACGTATCAGATATTAAACTGATAAGAACAGATTTTTTTTTTTTTTTTGTAAAAATATACTTTATTCATAAAATATCTTCAATCACATTCCAAACCATTTCAATAACAACATTACAAGGGTACAATCCAGGTTAAACTTTTACAAAATGTATCACCAGGTGCATCAGTACAAACAATATTACAATCATTTACAGCCTTTCATTTTGATCTGTACAGCCCGAGGGGCTCTAAACAGTTCCCAGTCTCTCGGTGCGCTGTGGTAGAAAGGTCTTAGACAGCGACCCTTCCCCATTGCGCCTTTGCGGCAGCTGCCCCAAGCTTTAGTGCGTCCCTCAGCACGTAGTCCTGGACTTTGGATTGTGCCAGTCCGCAACAATCGGTCGGGGACAACTCTTTGTGCTGGAAGACCAACAAGTTTCGGGCAGACCAAAGCGCCTCTTTCACCGAGTTGATGATCCTCCAGCTGCAGTCGATGTTTGTCTCGGTGTGTGTCCCTGGGAACAGCCCGTAGAGCACAGAGTCCTGTGTCACAGAACTGCTCGGGATGAACCTCGACAGCAACCACTGCATCTCTCTCCAGACTTTCTTTGCAAAGGCACAATCCACAAGGAGGTGGACAACGGTCTCTTCCCCACCACAGCCACCTCGAGGGCAACGTGCAGAGGGGGTGAGCTTCCTGGCGTGTAGGAAGGATCTGACGGGGAGGGCCTTTCTCACCACCAGCCAAGCTACGTCTTGGTGCTTGTTGGAAAGTTCTGGTGATGAGGCATTCTGCCAAATGACTTTGACAGTCTGCTCGGGGAACCATCCCACAGGGTCCACCCTCTCCTTATCCCTCAGGGCCTCTAGGACGTTACGTGCTGACCACTGCCTGATGGACTTGTGGTCAAAGGTGTTTTTCTGCATCAATTTTTCCACCAGGGACAGGTGGTACGGCACGGTCCAACTACTTGGAGCGTTCCGCGGCAGCGTGGCCAGACCCATCCTTCGCAACACCGGGGACAGGTAGAACCTCAGCACGTAGTGACACTTGGTGTTTGCGTAGTGAGGGTCTACGCACCGCTTGATGCAGCCGCACACAAAGGTGGCCATCAGTATGAGGGCGATGTTGGGCACGTTTTTTCCCCCTTTATCTAGAGGCTTGTACATCGCGTCCCTGCGGACACGATCCATTTTCGACCTCCAGATAAAGCGGAAGATGGCTCGAGTGATCGCCGTCGCGCAGGAGTCTGGAATGGGCCAGACCTGCGCCACGTACAGCAACAGCGAGAGTACCTCACACCTGATGACCAGGTTCTTACCCGCAATGGAGAGGGAGCGTCGCTTCCACATGCCCAGTTTCCTCTTCACCATAGCCACTCGCTCCTTCCAGTTTCTAACGCATGCCCCGGTCCCTCCGAACCATATCCCCAGCACCTTCAGGCCGTCAGCCCTGACAGTGAAGGGGACAAAGGATCGGTCAGCCCAGTTCCCAAAGAACATGGCCTCGCTCTTCCCACGATTTACCTTGGCTCCCGAGGCCAGTTCGAACTGGTCGCAGATGTGCATCAGTCTGCGCACCGACAGCGGATCCGAGCAGAAGACGGCGACGTCGTCCATGTACAGGGAGGCTTTTACCTGAGTGCCTCCACTGCCTGGGATCGTCACTCCTCTTATGCCCGGATCCTTCCTGATGGACTCGGCAAAGGGTTCTATGCAACACACGAAAAGGACAGGCGAGAGAGGACAGCCCTGCCTGACTCCAGATTTAATCGGAAAGCTATCTATTTCCCACCCGTTGATTGAGACTGCGCTACTGATGTTAGTGTAGAGCAGTTGGATCCAATTTCGAATTCCCTCCCCAAAGCCCATTTTGGAGAGCACATCCCCCATGTAGGTGTGCGATATTCTGTCAAAGGCCTTCTCCTGATCCAAGCTGATGAGGCAGGTATCCACACCCCTGTCCTGTACGTAGGCAATCGTATCCCTGAGCAGCGCCAGGCTGTCAGAGATCTTCCTGCCTGGCACAGAGCAGGTCTGGTCAGGGTGAATCACCAATTCCAGAGCGGATTTGACCCGGTTGGCGATGACCTTGGACAGAATCTTATAGTCCACATTCAACAGTGAAATGGGTCGCCAATTTCTAATTTCCTCCCTTTCCCCCTTGTGCTTGTAGATGAGGGTGATGATGCCTTTCCTAATGGATTCTGACATACTACCGGCCAGGAGCATACTCTCGTACACCCCTAGCAGGGCTGGGCCGATCAAGTCCCACAGAGCCGAATACAACTCCGCCGGCAAGCCGTCGCTTCCGGGGGTTTTACTCTTCTCGAAGGACTCGAGGGCCTTAGTCAGTTCCTCAGGAGTTAGCGGTTTGTCCAGGCTCTCCCGCGTACTGTGGTCTAAGACCTCCGTGATAGAGGACAGGAAGGACTGGGAGGCCGTGCTGTCCGTGGGCTTCACGTCATACAATCCGGCATAAAAAGATTTGCTGATCCTCAGAATGTCGGACCGTGATGACTTTACTGAGCCGTCTTCTTCCTTCAGGCTGCTGATCACAGAGCGCTCTCTGTGTACCTTTTGGAAGAAGAAACGTGAGCACGTCTCATCCTGCTCCACGGAGCGGACTCTGGAACGGAAGATGATCTTGGAGGCCTCCGAGGCAAAGTGCGAGGCTTGCTGGCCCTTCACCTCTTGGAGCTCCTCCTTGACATCGACCCCCATCGACTGCAGCCGGAGCAGATTCTGCATCTTTTTCTGGAGTCGGGATATTTCCCTCTGTTCCTTTCTAGCTTTCTGGAAGCCTTTGAGGATGAAAAACCTCTTGATGCTTCCCTTGATCGCTTCCCAGCAGTGTGTCAGGGACTCAAAGAGGGGTTTCACGGTTCTCCAACCTTTGTAATCCCTCTTGAGCTCCTCAATGTTCTCTGGGGTCAGCAGTTGCACATTTAGCTTCCATGCCCCCCTGCCCACCCTCAGGTCTTCCTCCAAGTGGCAGTCCGCCAGTAGGAGGCAGTGGTCAGAGAAGAACACCGGCTTGACCTCGGTGGATCTGACTGTGAATGCACGGGACACAAACAGGAAGTCTATCCTGGAACGAATGGACCCGTCTGGCCGCGACCAGGTGTATCTACGCTGCGCTCGGTCTGCAGGGTTGCTGAAGACGTCGTGCAGCTTGGCATCCTTAACTGTTTCCATCAGGGATCTGGACGTAGCGTCCAATCTGCTGCCGGCCCTGCCGGCGAGTGTTGGGTGAGAGTGCGTGTTTTTTGTGTGTAGCTGCTGCGGGTGAGTGAGTGAGAGAGAGAGAGAGAGAGAGAGAGAGAGAAAGAAAGAAAGTTGGATTTTGGAACATGTACATGTTGAGAAGTAAAGAAAGCAGATGTTTGTAAGAAAATTATTTTTAGCATTGAAAATCCCCTGGAAAGGGGAGGGTGCACCGTTCCCAGAGATACTGCAATACCGGGTCGATGCGTGGAGTGGACGGAGCAAGCCCCTATTCCATCTCCCTGCTCCAAAAATCAATTTAATATATGGTCCCCAGATAAGGGACGTATCAGATATTAAACTGATAAGAACAGATTTTTTTTTTTTTTTTTTGTAAAAATATACTTTATTCATAAAATATCTTCAATCACATTCCAAACCATTTCAAAAACAACATTACAAGGGTACAATCCAGGTTAAACTTTTACAAAATGTATCACCAGGTGCATCAGTACAAACAATATTACAATCATTTACAGCCTTTCATTTTGATCTGTACAGCCAGAGGGGCTCTAAACAGTTCCCAGTCTCTCGGTGCGCTGTGGTAGAAAGGTCTTAGACAGCGACCCTTCCCCATTGCGCCTTTGCGGCAGCTGCCCCAAGCTTTAGTGCGTCCCTCAGCACGTAGTCCTGGACTTTGGATTGTGCCAGTCCGCAACAATCGGTCGGGGACAACTCTTTGTGCTGGAAGACCAACAAGTTTCGGGCAGACCAAAGCGCCTCTTTCACCGAGTTGATGATCCTCCAGCTGCAGTCGATGTTTGTCTCGGTGTGTGTCCCTGGGAACAGCCCGTAGAGCACAGAGTCCTGTGTCACAGAACTGCTCGGGATGAACCTCGACAGCAACCACTGCATCTCTCTCCAGACTTTCTTTGCAAAGGCACAATCCACAAGGAGGTGGACAACGGTCTCTTCCCCACCACAGCCACCTCGAGGGCAACGTGCAGAGGGGGTGAGCTTCCTGGCGTGTAGGAAGGATCTGACGGGGAGGGCCTTTCTCACCACCAGCCAAGCTACGTCTTGGTGCTTGTTGGAAAGTTCTGGCGATGAGGCATTCTGCCAAATGACTTTGACAGTCTGCTCGGGGAACCATCCCACAGGGTCCACCCTCTCCTTATCCCTCAGGGCCTCTAGGACGTTACGTGCTGACCACTGCCTGATGGACTTGTGGTCAAAGGTGTTTTTCTGCATCAATTTTTCCACCAGGGACAGGTGGTACGGCACGGTCCAACTACTTGGAGCGTTCCGCGGCAGCGTGGCCAGACCCATCCTTCGCAACACCGGGGACAGGTAGAACCTCAGCACGTAGTGACACTTGGTGTTTGCGTAGTGAGGGTCTACGCACCGCTGATGCAGCCGCACACAAAGGTGGCAATCAGTATGAGGGCGATGTTGGGCACGTTTTTTCCCCCTTTATCTAGAGGCTTGTAGATCGCGTCCCTGCGGACACGATCCATTTTCGACCTCCAGATAAAGTGGAAGATGGCTCGAGTTATCGCCGTCGCGCAGGAGTCTGGAATGGGCCAGACCTGCGCCACGTACAGCAACAGCGAGAGTACCTCACACCTGATGACCAGGTTCTTACCCGCAATGGAGAGGGAGCGTCGATCCCACATGCCCAGTTTCCTCTTCACCATAGCCACTCGCTCCTTCCAGTTTCTAACGCATGCCCCGGTCCCTCCGAACCATATCCCCAGCACCTTCAGGCCGTCAGCCCTGACAGTGAAGGGGACAAAGGATCGGTCAGCCCAGTTCCCAAAGAACATGGCCTCGCTCTTCCCACGATTTACCTTGGCTCCCGAGGCCTGTTCGAACTGGTCGCAGATGTGCATCAGTCTGCGCACCGACAGCGGATCCGAGCAGAAGACGGCGACGTCGTCCATGTACAGGGAGGCTTTTACCTGAGTGCCTCCACTGCCTGGGATCGTCACTCCTCTTATGCCCGGATCCTTCCTGATGGACTCGGCAAAGGGTTCTATGCAACACACGAAAAGGACAGGCGAGAGAGGACAGCCCTGCCTGACTCCAGATTTAATCGGAAAGCTATCTGTTTCCCACCCGTTGATTGAGACTGCGCTACTGATGTTAGTGTAGAGCAGTTGGATCCAATTTCGAATTCCCTCCCCAAAGCCCATTTTGGAGAGCACATCCCCCATGTAGGTGTGCGATATTCTGTCAAAGGCCTTCTCCTGATCCAGGCTGATGAGGCAGGTATCCACACCCCTGTCCTGTACATAGGCAATCGTATCCCTGAGCAGCGCCAGGCTGTCAGAGATCTTCCTGCCTGGCACAGAGCAGGTCTGGTCAGGGTGAATCACCAATTCCAGAGCGGATTTGACCCGGTTGGCGATGACCTTGGACAGAATCTTAAAGTCCACATTCAACAGTGAAATGGGTCGCCAATTTCTAATTTCCTCCCTTTCCCCCTTGTGCTTGTAGATGAGGGTGATGATGCCTTTCCTCATGGATTCTGACATACTACCGGCCAGGAGCATACTCTCGTACACTCCTAGCAGGGCTGGGCCGATCAAGTCCCACAGAGCCGAATACAACTCCGCCGGCAAGCCGTCGCTTCCGGGGGTTTTACTCTTCTCGAAGGACTCGAGGGCCTTAGTCAGTTCGTCAGGAGTTAGCGGTTTGTCCAGGCTCTCCCCCGTGCTGTGGTCTAAGACCTCCGTGATAGAGGACAGGAAGGACTGGGAGGCCGTGCTGTCCGTGGGCTTCACGTCATACAATCCGGCATAAAAGGATTTGCTGATCCTCAGAATGTCGGACCGTGATGACTTTACTGAGCCGTCTTCTTCCTTCAGGCTGCTGATCACAGAGCGCTCTCTGTGTACCTTTTGGAAGAAGAAACGTGAGCACGTCTCATCCTGCTCCACGGAGCGGACTCTGGAACGGAAGATGATCTTGGAGGCATCCGAGGCAAAGTGCGAGGCTTGCTGGCCCTTCACCTCTTGGAGCTCCTCCTTGACATCGACCCCCATCGACTGCAGCCGGAGCAGATTCTGCATCTTTTTCTGGAGTCGGGACATTTCCCTCTGTTCCTTTCTAGCTTTCTGGGTGCCTTTGCGGATGAAAAACCTCTTGATGCTTCCCTTGATCACTTCCCACCAGTGTGTCAGGGACTCAAAGAGGGGTTTCACGGTTCTCCAACCTTTGTAATCCCTCTTGAGCTCCTCAATGTTCTCTGGGGTCAGCAGTTGCACATTTAGCTTCCATGCCCCCCTGCCCACCCTCAGGTCCTCCTCCAAGTGGCAGTCCGCCAGTAGGAGGCAGTGGTCAGAGAAGAACACCGGCTTGACCTCGGTGGATCTGACTGTGAATGCACGGGACACAAAGAGGAAGTCTATCCTGGAACGAATGGACCCGTCTGGCCGCGACCAGGTGTATCTACGCTGCGCTCCGTCTGCAGGGTTGCTGAAGACGTCGTGCAGCTTGGCATCCTTAACTGTTTCCATCAGGGATCTGGACGTAGCGTCCAATCTGCTGCCGGCCCTGCCGGCGAGTGTTGGGTGAGAGTGCGTGTTTTTTGTGTGTAGCTGCTGCGGGTGAGTGAGTGAGAGAGAGAGAGAGAGAGAGAGAGAGAGAAAGAAAGAAAGTTGGATTTTGGAACATGTACATGTTGAGAAGTAAAGAAAGCAGATGTTTGTAAGAAAACTATTTTTAGCATTGAAAATCCCCTGGAAAGGGGAGGGTGCACCGTTCCCAGAGATACTGCAATACCGGGTCGATGCGTGGAGTGGACGGAGCAAGCCCCTATTCCATCTCCCTGCTCCAAAAATCAATTTAATATATGGTCCCCAGATAAGGGACATATCAGATATTAAACTGATAAGAACAGATTATTTTTTTTTTTTTTTTGTAAAAATATACTTTATTCATAAAATATCTTCAATCACATTCAAAACCATTTCAAAAACAACATTACAAGGGTACAATCCAGGTTAAACTTTTACAAAATGTATCACCAGGTGCATCAGTACAAACAATATTACAGTCATTTACAGCCTTTCATTTTGATCTGTACAGCCCGAGGGGCTCTAAACAGTTCCCAGTCTCTCGGTGTGCTGTGGTAGAAAGGTCTTAGACAGAGACCCTTCCCCATTGCGCCTTTGCGGCAGCTGCCCCAAGCTTTAGTGCGTCCCTCAGCACGTAGTCCTGGACTTTGGATTGTGCCAGTCCGCAACAATCGGTCGGGGACAACTCTTTGTGCTGGAAGACCAACAGGTTTCGGGCAGACCAAAGCGCCTCTTTCACCGAGTTGATGATCCTCCAGCTGCAGTTGATGTTTGTCTCGGTGTGTGTCCCTGGGAACAGCCCGTAGAGCACAGAGTCCTGTGTCACAGAACTGCTCAGGATGAACCTCGACAGCAACCACTGCATCTCTCTCCAGACTTTCTTTGCAAAGGCACAATCCACAAGGAGGTGAACAACGGTCTCTTCCCCACCACAGCCACCTCGAGGGCAACGTGCAGAGGGGGTGAGACTCCTGGCGTGTAGGAAGGATCTGACGGGGAGGGCCTTTCTCACCACCAGCCAAGCTACGTCTTGGTGCTTGTTGGAAAGTTCTGGCGATGAGGCATTCTGCCAAATGACTTTGACAGTCTGCTCGGGGAACCATCCCACAGGGTCCACCCTCTCCTTTTCCCTCAGGGCCTCTAGGACGTTACGTGCTGACCACTGCCTGATGGACTTGTGGTCAAAGGTGTTTTTCTGCATAAATTTTTCCACCAGGGACAGGTGGTACGGCACGGTCCAACTACTTGGAGCGTTCCGCGGCAGCGTGGCCAGACCCATCCTTCGCAACACCGGGGACAGGTAGAACCTCAGCACGTAGTGACACTTGGTGTTTGCGTACTGAGGGTCTACGCACCGCTTGATGCAGCCACACACAAAGGTGGCCATCAGTATGAGGGCGATGTTGGGCACGTTTTTTCCCCCTTTATCTAGAGGCTTGTACATCGCGTCCCTGCGGACACGATCCATTTTCGACCTCCAGATAAAGTGGAAGATGGCTCGAGTGATCGCCATCGCGCAGGAGTGTGGAATGGGCCAGACCTGCGCCACGTACAGCAACAGCGAGAGTACCTCACACCTGATGACCAGGTTCTTACCCGCAATGGAGAGGGAGCGTCGCTCCCACATGCCCAGTTTCCTTTTCACCATAGCCACTCGCTCCTTCCAGTTTCTAACGCATGCCCCGGTCCCTCCGAACCATATCCCCAGCACCTTCAGGCCGTCAGCCCTGACAGTGAAGGGGACAAAGGATCGGTCAGCCCAGTTCCCAAAGAACATGGCCTCGCTCTTCCCACGATTTACCTTGGCTCCCGAGGCCAGTTCGAACTGGTCGCAGACGTGCATCAGTCTGCGCACCGACAGCGGATCCGAGCAGAAGACGACGACGTCGTCCATGTACAGGGAGGCTTTTACCTGAGTGCCTCCACTGCCTGGGATCGTCACTCCTCTTATGCCCGGATCCTTCCTGATGGACTCGGCAAAGGGTTCTATGCAGCACACGAAAAGGACAGGCGAGAGAGGACAGCCCTGCCTGACTCCAGATTTAATCGGAAAGCTATCTGTTTCCCACCCATTGATTGAGACTGCGCTACTGATGTTAGTGTAGAGCAGTTGGATCCAATTTCGAATTCCCTCCCCAAAGCCCATTTTGGAGAGCACATCCCCCATGTAGGTGTGCGATATTCTGTCAAAGGCCTTCTCCTGATCCAAGCTGATGAGGCAGGTATCCACACCCCTGTCCTGTACATAGGCAATCGTATCCCTGAGCAGCGCCAGGCTGTCAGAGATCTTCCTGCCTGGCACAGAGCAGGTCTGGTCAGGGTGAATCACCAATTCCAGAGCGGATTTGACCCGGTTGGCGATGACCTTGGACAGAATCTTACAGTCCACATTCAACAGTGAAATGGGTCGCCAATTTCTAATTCCCTCCCTTTCCCCCTTGTGCTTGTAGATGAGGGTGATGATGCCTTTCCTCATGGATTCTGACATGCTGCCGGCCAGGAGCATACTCTCGTACACTTCTAGCAGGTCTGGGCCGATCAAGTCCCACAGAGCCGAATACAACTCCGCCGGCAGGCCGTCGCTTCCGGGGGTTTTACTCTTCTCGAAGGACTCGAGGGCCTTAGTCAGTTCGTCAGGAGTTAGCGGTTTGTCTAGGCTCTCCCGCGTACTGTGGTCTAAGACCTCCGTGATAGAGGACAGGAAGGACTGGGAGGCCGTGCTGTCCGTGGGCTTCACGTCATACAGACCGGCATAAAAGGATTTGCTGATCCTCAGAATGTCGGACCGTGATGACTTTACTGAGCCGTCTTCTTCCTTCAGGCTGCTGATCACAGAGCGCTCTCTGTGTACCTTTTGGAAGAAGAAACGTGAGCACGTCTCATCCTGCTCCACGGAGCGGACTCTGGAACGGAAGATGATCTTGGAGGCCTCCGAGGCAAAGTGCGAGGCTTGCTGGCCCTTCACCTCTTGGAGCTCCTCCTTGACATCGACCCCCATCGACTGCAGCCGGAGCAGATTCTGCATCTTTTCCTGGAGTCGGGACATTTCCCTCTGTTCCTTTCTAGCTTTCTGGGTGCCTTTGCGGATGAAAAACCTCTTGATGCTTCCCTTGATCACTTCCCACCAGTGTGTCAGGGACTCAAAGAGGGGTTTCACGGTTCTCCAACCTTTGTAATCCCTCTTGAGCTCCTCAATGTTCTCTGGGGTCAGCAGTTGCACATTTAGCTTCCATGCCCCCCTGCCCACCCTCAGGTCTTCCTCCAAGTGGCAGTCCGCCAGTAGGAGGCAGTGGTCAGAGAAGAACACCGGCTTGACCTCGGTGGATCTGACTGTGAATGCACGGGACACAAACAGGAAGTCTATCCTGGAACGAATGGACCCGTCTGGCCGCGACCAGGTGTATCTACGCTGCGCTCCGTCTGCAGGGTTGCTGAAGACGTCGTGCAGCTTGGCATCCTTAACTGTTTCCATCAGGGATCTGGACGTAGCGTCCAATCTGCTGCCGGCCCTGCCGGATCGTCCAGCCGCATCGATGATGCAGTTGAAGTCCCCGCCCAGAATGACCGGCCTGGAGGTCGCCAGCAGCAGTGGGAGCTGCTGAAAAACCTCCAGCCGCTCAGCCCCTGGTCCCGGGCCATACACGTTAATTAACCGGAGTAGAGCGTTCTTGTACATTACGTCTGCTACGAGGAGGCGCCCGCCCACCACCTCCTTGACCTCGGAGACGGTGAAGTTGCCTCCCCGCAGCAGAATACCCAGGCCGGAGGAACGAGAGTCGTTTCCGCCCGACCAGATCGATGGCCCGTGGGACCACCATCGTGACCATTGCCTGTAGGAGCTGAGGTGCGGTATCGCACACTCCTGCAGAAACAACAGGTCAGCTTTGACCTTGGCTAGGTAGTCCAAGGTCGCAACACATCGCGTAGTAGATTTAATGCTACGCACATTTATGGATACAATCTTTAAACCCATTTTAAAGCATTTATTCTCCTACCAAACCCACTGTCTCTGAGAGTCCCAGACCTTTAGTCTGCTCCTTCATACCCGTAGTGAGCTCAAATTCCTTCACTTTGGATGGGCTGAGGTAGATCTCCTTGGCCGTGTTCTGCTCCGGTGGCATCTGGAGGTTCACGTAGAGAGCGGGTTTTGAGATGACCTTTGCTGGAGAAGCTTCTCCAAAACTCACCCCCTCTGGAGTGTTGCTGTTCCCGGCTTCCTGGAGCTGGGGTGCGATGATTGCCTCACTGCTCCCAGATTCCAGGGGCTGTGGTGCACTGGCCTCCTCAGGTTGCAGGCAAAGTTGGGGTGCGCTGGTCTCCTTGTTGTCTCCAATTTTCTGGAGCTCGGGTGTCTCGTCCTCCAACGCCCTGGAGCTTTGCCGCCTCTTCTGTCGGTGCCGCTCTGGCACTTCATCATCCGAAGAGCTGCTGCCCTTGTCTTCCGTGTCGGATGGGAGACGCCTCTTGCCGCTTCTCTGGGAAACGCCTTTGCTTCTTCTTCGCTCCCTCTTACTTTTCTTGTTCTTCACCGTCCGCCACTCCCCCTGCTGCTTTTCCACTGCTGCCTCCTCCTCCATTGATTCGCTGTCCTGAGGACTGGGAGGTTCAGGTGGTAGTGCTGCTGATTGGCTCTCTGTTGCCTCAATCTCTTTCTCCACCTTGTCTCTCTCTGTGTCCTCCTTTGTCCCGTTGAGCTCCCTGGGGGCCTTGGTGGTTGGAGTGACACGAAACATTTCTTCTGCTTCCCCCTGGTCGGCTTTGGCTGCCTGTGCGTAAGTACGGCAGCGTTTGGGGCAGGTCCTGTAGAGGTGACTTGCCTCGCCACACAGGTTGCAGCACTTGGCCTGTTTGCAGTCTTTTGTCTGGTGCCCTTCCTGTTTGCAGATCTTGCAGAGGGAGGCGCTGCAGTTGGCCGCCACATGACCAGCCTTGCCGCATGAGCGACAATGCTTGGGTTGCCCAGCGTAGACCAGGTAGCCCCGGTTTCCCCCGATGGCGAAACTGGAGGGAGGGTGGAAAATGGCTCCCTTACCGTCGGTCTTTAGCGTGACCTTAAACAGGCGTTTGCCTGTCCAGATCCCCAAGTCGTCTCGAATCTCGGTGCCGCTCCCCACCTTATCGAAGTACCTGGTGAGGAAGGTGACCACGTCGGCGACAGGGACGAAGGGGTTGTACACATGCACCATCACCTCACGTTCCCGTTGCAACGGCAGAGAAAAGTGCGGCTCCGCCGTCAGGATCTTCATCTCCGGCAGGTCTCTCTTCTCCTCGAACACCCTCAGGAGCCGGACGCAGTCTGCCACCCGCTTGAACGTGACGTCAAAATAACCGCCTTTGCGGGAGTCGTGCAGGGTGAAGATCTCCGTAGCTTGGAAGCCGCACGCCTTCAACAGGATCCTCCTGGTGAAGAAGCCCCGATCCATAGGTGATCCTCCTTCGCTGTGGTTCACCGTGACTCGGACGGTGATAGGTAACCCACGGTATGGATTTGGATTGCGATTGGTTATCGCCCTTCCATCCCGACCTTGCCTTGGCAGGACCATGGTGTCGCCCCTGCAACACTTGATCTTAGCCAAAAGGCCGAGAAGCGATGAGAAAGAAAGAAAGTTGTGTTTTGAAAGATGTGCATGTTGAAAAGTAAAGAAAGCAGATGTTTGTAAGAAAACTATTTTTAGCATTGAAAATCCCCTGGAAAGGGGTGGTGCACCATTCCCAGAGATACTGCAATACCGGGTCGATGCGTGGAGTGGACGGAGCAAGCCCCTATTCCATCTCCCTGCTCCAAAAATCAATTTAATATATGGTCCCCAGATAAGGGACGTATCAGATATTAAACTGATAAGAACAGATTTTTTTTTTTTTTTTGTAAAAATATACTTTATTCATAAAATATCTTCAATCACATTCCAAACCATTTCAAAAACAACATTACAAGGGTACAATCCAGGTTAAACTTTTACAAAATGTATCACCAGGTGCATCAGTACAAACAATAAGAACAGATTTTTTTTTTTTGTAAAAATATACTTTATTCATAAAATATCTTCAATCACATTCCAAACCATTTCAAAAACAACATTACAAGGGTACAATCCAGGTTAAACTTTTACAAAATGTATCACCAGGTGCATCAGTACAAACAATATTACAATCATTTACAGCCTTTCATTTTGATCTGTACAGCCCGAGGGGCTCTAAACTGTTCCCAGTCTCTCGGTGCGCAGTGGTAGAAATGTCTTAGACAGCGACCCTTCCCCATTGCGCCTTTGCGGCAGCTGCCTAAACTGATAAGAACAGATTTTTTTTTTTGTGTAAAAATATACTTTATTCATAAAATATCTTCAATCGCATTCAAAACCATTTCAAAAACAACATTACAAGGGTACAATGCAGGTTAAACTTTTACAAAATGTATCACCAGGTGCATCAGTACAAACAATATTACAATCATTTACAGCCTTTCATTTTGATCTGTACAGCCCGAGGGGCTCTAAACAGTTCCCAGTCTCTCGGTGCGCTGTGGTAGAAAGGTCTTAGACAGCGACCCTTCCCCATTGCGCCTTTGCGGCAGCTGCCCCAAGCTGTAGTGCGTCCCTCAGCACGTAGTCCTGGACTTTGGATTGTGCCAGTCCGCAACAATCGGTCGGGGACAACTCTTTGTGCTGGAAGACCAACAAGTTTCGGGCAGACCAAAGCGCCTCTTTCACCGAGTTGATGATCCTCCAGCTGCAGTCGATGTTTGTCTCGGTGTGTGTCCCTGGGAACAGCCCGTAGAGCACAGAGTCCTGTGTCACAGAACTGCTCGGGATGAACCTCGACAGCAACCACTGCATCTCTCTCCAGACTTTCTTTGCTAAGGCACAATCCACAAGGAGGTGGACAACGGTCTCTTCCCCACCACAGCCACCTCGAGGGCAACGTGCAGAGGGGGTGAGCTTCCTGGCGTGTAGGAAGGATCTGACGGGGAGGGCCTTTCTCACCACCAGCCAAGCTACGTCTTGGTGCTTGTTGGAAAGTTCTGGCGATGAGGCATTCTGCCAAATGACTTTGACAGTCTGCTCGGGGAACCATCCCACAGGGTCCACCCTCTCCTTATCCCTCAGGGCCTCTAGGACGTTACGTGCTGACCACTGCCTGATGGACTTGTGGTCAAAGGTGTTTTTCTGCATAAATTTTTCCACCAGGGACAGGTGGTACGGCACGGTCCAACTACTTGGAGCGTTCCGCGGCAGCGTGGCCAGACCCATCCTTCGCAACACCGGGGACAGGTAGAACCTCAGCACGTAGTGACACTTGGTGTTTGCGTACTGAGGGTCTACGCACCGCTTGATGCAGCCGCACACAAAGGTGGCCATCAGTATGAGGGCGATGTTGGGCACGTTTTTTCCCCCTTTATCTAGAGGCTTGTACATCGCGTCCCTGCGGACACGATCCATTTTCGAACTCCAGATAAAGCGGAAGATGGCTCGAGTGATCGCCGTCGCGCAGGAGTCTGGAATGGGCCAGACCTGCGCCACGTACAGCAACAGCGAGAGTACCTCCCACCTGATGACCAGGTTCTTACCCGCAATGGAGAGGGAGCGTCGATCCCACATGCCCAGTTTCCTCTTCACCATAGCCACTCGCTCCTTCCAGTTTCTAACGCATGCCCCGGTCCCTCCGAACCATATCCCCAGCACCTTCAGGCCGTCAGCCCTGACAGTGAAGGGGACAAAGGATCGGTCAGCCCAGTTCCCAAAGAACATGGCCTCGCTCTTCCCACGATTTACCTTGGCTCCCGAGGCCAGTTCGAACTGGTCGCAGATGTGCATCAGTCTGCGCACCGACAGCGGATCCGAGCAGAAGACGGCGACGTCGTCCATGTACAGGGAGGCTTTTACCTGAGTGCCTCCACTGCCTGGGATCGTCACTCCTCTTATGCCCGGATCCTTCCTGATGGACTCGGCAAAGGGTTCTATGCAGCACACGAAAAGGACAGGCGAGAGAGGACAGCCCTGCCTGACTCCAGATTTGATCGGGAAGCTATCTGTTTCCCACCCATTGATTGAGACTGCGCTACTGATGTTAGTGTAGAGCAGTTGGATCCAATTTCGAATTCCCTCCCCAAAGCCCATTTTGGAGAGCACATCCCCCATGTAGGTGTGCGATATTCTGTCAAAGGCCTTCTCCTGATCCAAGCTGATGAGGCAGGTATCCACACCCCTGTCCTGTACATAGGCAATCGTATCCCTGAGCAGCGCCAGGCTGTCAGAGATCTTCCTGCCTGGCACAGAGCAGGTCTGGTCAGGGTGAATCACCAATTCCAGAGCGGATTTGACCCGATTGGCGATGACCTTGGACAGAATCTTATAGTCCATATTCAACAGTGAAATGGGTCGCCAATTTCTAATTTCCTCCCTTTCCCCCTTGTGCTTGTAGATGAGGGTGATGATGCCTTTCCTCATGGATTCTGACATACTACCGGCCAGGAGCATACTCTCGTACACTCCTAGCAGGTCTGGGCCGATCAAGTCCCACAGAGCCGAATACAACTCCGCCGGCAAGCCGTCGCTTCCGGGGGTTTTACTCTTCTCGAAGGACTCGAGGGCCTTAGTCAGTTCGTCAGGAGTTAGCGGTTTGTCCAGGCTCTCCCGCGTACTGTGGTCTAAGACCTCCGTGATAGAGGACAGGAAGGACTGGGAGGCCGTGCTGTCCGTGGGCTTCACGTCATACAGTCCGGCATAAAAGGATTTGCTGATCCTCAGAATGTCGGACCGTGATGACTTTACTGAGCCGTCTTCTTCCTTCAGGCTGCTGATCACAGAGCGCTCTCTGTGTACCTTTTGGAAGAAGAAACGTGAGCACGTCTCATCCTGCTCCACGGAGCGGACTCTGGAACGGAAGATGATCTTGGAGGCCTCCGAGGCAAAGTGCGAGGCTTGCTGGCCCTTCACCTCTTGGAGCTCCTCCTTGACATCGACCCCCATCGACTGCAGCCGGAGCAGATTCTGCATCTTTTTCTGGAGTCGGGACATTTCCCTCTGTTCCTTTCTAGCTTTCTGGGTGCCTTTACGGATGAAAAACCTCTTGATGCTTCCCTTGATCACTTCCCACCAGTGTGTCAGGGACTCAAAGAGGGGTTTCACGGTTCTCCAACCTTTGTAATCCCTCTTGAGCTCCTCAATGTTCTCTGGGGTCAGCAGTTGCACATTTAGCTTCCATGCCCCCCTGCCCACCCTCAGGTCCTTCTCCAAGTGGCAGTCCGCCAGTAGGAGGCAGTGGTCAGAGAAGAACACCGGCTTGACCTCGGTGGATCTGACTGTGAATGCACGGGACACAAACAGGAAGTCTATCCTGGAACGAATGGACCCGTCTGGCCGCGACCAGGTGTATCTACGCTGCGCTCCGTCTGCAGGGTTGCTGAAGACGTCGTGCAGCTTGGCATCCTTAACTGTTTCCATCAGGGATCTGGACGTAGCGTCCAATCTGCTGCCGGCCCTGCCGGATCGTCCAGCCGCATCGATGATGCAGTTGAAGTCCCCGCCCAGAATGACCGGCCTGGAGGTCGCCAGCAGCAGTGGGAGCTGCTGAAAAACCTCCAGCCGCTCAGCCCCTGGTCCCGGGCCATACACGTTAATTAACCGGAGTAGAGCGTTCTTGTACATTACGTCTGCTACGAGGAGGCGCCCGCCCACCACCTCCTTGACCTCGGAGACGGTGAAGTTGCCTCCCCGCAGCAGAATACCCAGGCCGGAGGAACGAGAGTCGTTTCCGCCCGACCAGATCGATGGCCCGTGGGACCACCATCGTGACCATTGCCTGTAGGAGCTGAGGTGCGGTATCGCACACTCCTGCAGAAACAACAGGTCAGCTTTGACCTTGGCTAGGTAGTCCAAGGTCGCAACACATCGCGTAGTAGATTTAATGCTACGCACATTTATGGATACAATCTTTAAACCCATTTTAAAGCATTTATTCTCCTACCAAACCCACTGTCTCTGAGAGTCCCAGACCTTTAGTCTGCTCCTTCATACCCGTAGTGAGCTCAAATTCCTTCACTTTGGATGGGCTGAGGTAGATCTCCTTGGCCGTGTTCTGCTCCGGTGGCATCTGGAGGTTCACGTAGAGAGCGGGTTTTGAGATGACCTTTGCTGGAGAAGCTTCTCCAAAACTCACCCCCTCTGGAGTGTTGCTGTTCCCGGCTTCCTGGAGCTGGGGTGCGATGATTGCCTCACTGCTCCCAGATTCCAGGGGCTGTGGTGCACTGGCCTCCTCAGGTTGCAGGCAAAGTTGGGGTGCGCTGGTCTCCTTGTTGTCTCCAATTTTCTGGAGCTCGGGTGTCTCGTCCTCCAACGCCCTGGAGCTTTGCCGCCTCTTCTGTCGGTGCCGCTCTGGCACTTCATCATCCGAAGAGCTGCTGCCCTTGTCGTCCGTGTCGGATGGGAGACGCCTCTTGCCGCTTCTCTGGGAAACGCCTTTGCTTCTTCTTCGCTCCCTCTTACTTTTCTTGTTCTTCACCGTCCGCCACTCCCCCTGCTGCTTTTCCACTGCTGCCTCCTCCTCCATTGATTCGCTGTCCTGAGGACTGGGAGGTTCAGGGGGTAGTGCTGTTGATTGGCTCTCTGTTGCCTCAATCTCTTTCTCCACCTTGTCTCTCTCTGTGTCCTCCTTTGTCCCGTTGAGCTCCCTGGGGGCCTTGGTGGTTGGAGTGACACGAAACATTTCTTCTGCTTCCCCCTGGTCGGCTTTGGCTGCCTGTGCGTAAGTACGGCAGCGTTTGGGGCAGGTCCTGTAGAGGTGACTTGCCTCGCCACACAGGTTGCAGCACTTGGCCTGTTTGCAGTCTTTTGTCTGGTGCCCTTCCTGTTTGCAGATCTTGCAGAGGGAGGCGCTGCAGTTGGCCGCCACATGACCAGCCTTGCCGCATGAGCGACAATGCTTGGGTTGCCCAGCGTAGACCAGGTAGCCCCGGTTTCCCCCGATAGCGAAACTGGAGGGAGGGTGGAAAATGGCTCCCTTACCGTCGGTCTTTAGCGTGACCTTAAACAGGCGTTTGCCTGTCCAGATCCCCAAGTCGTCTCGAATCTCGGTGCCGCTCCCCACCTTATCGAAGTACCTGGTGAGGAAGGTGACCACGTCGGCGACAGGGACGAAGGGGTTGTACACATGCACCATCACCTCACGTTCCCGTTGCAACGGCAGAGAAAAGTGCGGCTCCGCCGTCAGGATCTTCATCTCCGGCAGGTCTCTCTTCTCCTCGAACACCCTCAGGAGCCGGACGCAGTCTGCCACCCGCTTGAACGTGACGTCAAAATAACCGCCTTTGCGGGAGTCGTGCAGGGTGAAGATCTCCGTAGCTTGGAAGCCGCACGCCTTCAACAGGATCCTCCTGGTGAAGAAGCCCCGATCCATAGGTGATCCTCCTTCGCTGTGGTTCACCGTGACTCGGACGGTGATAGGTAACCCACGGTATGGATTTGGATTGCGATTGGTTATCGCCCTTCCATCCCGACCTTGCCTTGGCAGGACTATGGTGTCGCCCCTGCAACACTTGATCTTAGCCAAAAGGCCGAGAAGCGATGAGAAAGAAAGAAAGTTGTGTTTTGAAAGATGTGCATGTTGAAAAGTAAAGAAAGCAGATGTTTGTAAGAAAACTATTTTTAGCATTGAAAATCCCCTGGAAAGGGGTGGTGCACCATTCCCAGAGATACTGCAATACCGGGTCGATGCGTGGAGTGGACGGAGCAAGCCCCTATTCCATCTCCCTGCTCCAAAAATCAATTTAATATATGGTCCCCAGATAAGGGACGTATCAGATATTAAACTGATAAGAACAGATTTTTTTTTTTTTGTTTTGTAAAAATATACTTTATTTATAAAATATCTTCAATCACATTCCAAACCATTTCAAAAACAACATTACAAGGGTACAATCCAGGTTAAACTTTTACAAAATGTATCACCAGGTGCATCAGTACAAACAATATTACAATCATTTACAGCCTTTCATTTTGATCTGTACAGCCCGAGGGGCTCTAAACAGTTCCCAGTCTCTCGGTGCGCTGTGGTAGAAAGGTCTTAGACAGCGACCCTTCCCCATTGCGCCTTTGCGGCAGCTGCCCCAAGCTTTAGTGCGTCCCTCAGCACGTAGTCCTGGACTTTGGATTGTGCCAGTCCGCAACAATCGGTCGGGGACAACTCTTTGTGCTGGAAGACCAACAAGTTTCGGGCAGACCAAAGCGCCTCTTTCACCGAGTTGATGATCCTCCAGCTGCAGTCGATGTTTGTCTCGGTGTGCGTCCCTGGGAACAGCCCGTAGAGCACAGAGTCCTGTGTCACAGAACTGCTCGGGATGAACCTCGACAGCAACCACTGCATCTCTCTCCAGACTTTCTTTGCAAAGGCACAATCCACAAGGAGGTGGACAACGGTCTCTTCCCCACCACAGCCGCCTCGAGGGCAACGTGCAGAGGGGGTGAGCCTCCTGGCATGTAGGAAGGATCTGACGGGGAGGGCCTTTCTCACCACCAGCCAAGCTACGTCTTGGTGCTTGTTGGAAAGTTCTGGCGATGAGGCATTCTGCCAAATGACTTTGACAGTCTGCTCGGGGAACCATCCCACAGGGTCCACCCTCTCCTTATCCCTCAGGGCCTCTAGGACGTTACGTGCTGACCACTGCCTGATGGACTTGTGGTCAAAGGTGTTTTTCTGCATAAATTTTTCCACCAGGGACAGGTGGTACGGCACGGTCCAACTACTTGGAGCGTTCCGCGGCAGCGTGGCCAGACCCATCCTTCGCAACACCGGGGACAGGTAGAACCTCAGCACGTAGTGACACTTGGTGTTTGCGTACTGAGGGTCTACGCACCGCTTGATGCAGCCGCACACAAAGGTGGCCATCAGTATGAGGGCGATGTTGGGCACGTTTTTTCCCCCTTTATCTAGAGGCTTGTACATCGCGTCCCTGCGGACACGATCCATTTTCGAGCTCCAGATAAAGCGGAAGATGGCTCGAGTGATCGCCGTCGCGCAGGAGTCTGGAATGGGCCAGACCTGCGCCACGTACAGCAACAGCGAGAGTACCTCACACCTGATGACCAGGTTCTTACCCGCAATGGAGAGGGAGCGTCGCTCCCACATGCCCAGTTTCCTTTTCACCATAGACACTCGCTCCTTCCAGTTTCTAACGCATGCCCCGGTCCCTCCGAACCATATCCCCAGCACCTTCAGGCCGTCAGCCCTGACAGTGAAGGGGACAAAGGATCGGTCAGCCCAGTTCCCAAAGAACATGGCCTCGCTCTTCCCACGATTTACCTTGGCTCCCGAGGCCAGTTCGAACTGGTCGCAGATGTGCATCAGTCTGCGCACCGACAGCGGATCCGAGCAGAAGATGGCGACGTCGTCCATGTACAGGGAGGCTTTTACCTGAGTGCCTCCACTGCCTGGGATCGTCACTCCTCTTATGCCCGGATCCTTCCTGATGGACTCGGCAAAGGGTTCTATGCAACACAGTAAAGGACAGGCGAGAGAGGGCAGCCCTGCCTGACTCCAGATTTAATCGGAAAGCTATCTGTTTCCCACCCATTGATTGAGACTGCGCTACTGATGTTAGTGTAGAGCAGTTGGATCCAATTTCGAATTCCCTCCCCAAACCCCATTTTGGAGAGCACATCCCCCATGTAGGTGTGCGATATTCTGTCAAAGGCCTTCTCCTGATCCAAGCTGATGAGGCAGGTATCCACACCCCTGTCCTGTACATAGGCAATCGTATCCCTGAGCAGCGCCAGGCTGTCAGAGATCTTCCTGCCTGGCACAGAGCAGCTCTGGTCAGGGTGAATCACCAATTCCAGAGCGGATTTGACCCGGTTGGCGATGACCTTGGACAGAATCTTATAGTCCACATTCAACAGTGAAATGGGTCGCCAATTTCTAATTTCCTCCCTTTCCCCCTTGTGCTTGTAGATGAGGGTGATGATGCCTTTCCTCATGGATTCTGACATGCTGCCGGCCAGGAGCATACTCTCGTACACTTCTAGCAGGTCTGGGCCGATCAAGTCCCACAGAGCCGAATACAACTCCGCCGGCAAGCCGTCGCTTCCGGGGGTTTTACTCTTCTCGAAGGACTCAAGGGCCTTAGTCAGTTCCTCAGGAGTTAGCGGTTTGTCCAGGCTCTCCCGCGTACTGTCGTCTAAGACCTCCGTGATAGAGGACAGGAAGGACTGGGAGGCCGTGCTGTCCGTGGGCTTCACGTCATACAGTCCGGCATAAAAGGATTTGCTGATCCTCAGAATGTCGGACCGTGATGACTTTACTGAGCCGTCTTCTTCCTTCAGGCTGCTGATCACAGAGCGCTCTCTGTGTACCTTTTGGAAGAAGAAACGTGAGCACGTCTCATCCTGCTCCACGGAGCGGACTCTGGAACGGAAGATGATCTTGGAGGCCTCCGAGGCAAAGTGCGAGGCTTGCTGGCCCTTCACCTCTTGGAGCTCCTCCTTGACATCGACCCCCATCGACTGCAGCCGGAGCAGATTCTGCATCTTTTTCTGGAGTCGGGACATTTCCCTCTGTTCCTTTCTAGCTTTCTGGGTGCCTTTACGGATGAAAAACCTCTTGATGCTTCCCTTGATCACTTCCCACCAGTCTGTCAGGGACTCAAAGAGGGGTTTCACGGTTCTCCAACCTTTGTAATCCCTCTTGAGCTCCTCAATGTTCTCTGGGGTCAGCAGTTGCACATTTAGCTTCCATGCCCCCCTGCCCACCCTCAGGTCCTTCTCCAAGTGGCAGTCCGCCAGTAGGAGGCAGTGGTCAGAGAAGAACACCGGCTTGACCTCGGTGGATCTGACTGTGAATGCACGGGACACAAACAGGAAGTCTATCCTGGAACGAATGGACCCGTCTGGCCGTGACCAGGTGTATCTACGCTGCGCTCCGTCTGCAGGGTTGCTGAAGACGTCGTGCAGCTTGGCATCCTTAACTGTTTCCATCAGGGATCTGGACGTAGCGTCCAATCTGCTTCCGGCCCTGCCGGATCGTCCAGCCGCATCGATGATGCAGTTGAAGTCCCCGCCCAGAATGACCGGCCTGGAGGTCGCCAGCAGCAGTGGGAGCTGCTGAAAAACCTCCAGCCGCTCAGCCCCTTGTGCCGGGCCATACACGTTAATTAACCGGAGTGGAGCGTTCTTGTACATTACGTCTGCTACCAGGAGTCGCCCGCCCACCACCTCCTTGACCTCGGAGACGGTGAAGTTGCCTCCCCGCAGCAGAATACCCAGGCCGGAGGAACGAGATTCGTTTCCGCCCGACCAGATCGATGGCCCGTGGGACCACCATCGTGACCATTGCCTGTAGGAGCTGAGGTGCGGTATCGCACACTCCTGCAGAAACAACAGGTCAGCTTTGACCTTGGCTAGGTAGTCCAAGGTCGCAACACATCGCGTAGTAGATTTAATGCTACGCACATTTATGGATACAATCTTTAAACCCATTTTAAAGCATTTATTCTCCTACCAAACCCACTGTCTCTGAGAGTCCCAGACCTTTAGTCTGCTCCTTCATACCCGTAGTGAGCTCAAATTCCTTCACTTTGGATGGGCTGAGGTAGATCTCCTTGGCCGTGTTCTGCTCCGGTGGCATCTGGAGGTTCACGTAGAGAGCGGGTTTTGAGATGACCTTTGCTGGAGAAGCTTCTCCAAAACTCACCCCCTCTGGGGTGTTGCTGTTCCCGGCTTCCTGGAGCTGGGGTGCGATGATTGCCTCACTGCTCCCAGATTCCAGGGGCTGTGGTGCACTGGCCTCCTCAGGTTGCAGGCAAAGTTGGGGTGCGCTGGTCTCCTTGTTGTCTCCAATTTTCTGGAGCTCGGGTGTCTCGTCCTCCAACGCCCTGGAGCTTTGCCGCCTCTTCTGTCGGTGCCGCTCTGGCACTTCATCATCCGAAGAGCTGCTGCCCTTGTCATCCGTGTCGGATGGGAGACGCCTCTTGCCGCTTCTCTGGGAAACGCCTTTGCTTCTTCTTCGCTCCCTCTTACTTTTCTTGTTCTTCACCGTCCGCCACTCCCCCTGCTGCTTTTCCACTGCTGCCTCCTCCTCCATTGATTCGCTGTCCTGAGGACTGGGAGGTTCAGGGGGTAGTGCTGTTGATTGGCTCTCTGTTGCCTCAATCTCTTTCTCCACCTTGTCTCTCTCTGTGTCCTCCTTTGTCCCGTTGAGCTCCCTGGGGGCCTTGGTGGTTGGAGTGACACGAAACATTTCTTCTGCTTCCCCCTGGTCGGCTTTGGCTGCCTGTGCGTAAGTACGGCAGCGTTTGGGGCAGGTCCTGTAGAGGTGACTTGCCTCGCCACACAGGTTGCAGCACTTGGCCTGTTTGCAGTCTTTTGTCTGGTGCCCTTCCTGTTTGCAGATCTTGCAGAGGGAGGCGCTGCAGTTGGCCGCCACATGACCAGCCTTGCCGCATGAGCGACAATGCTTGGGTTGCCCAGCGTAGACCAGGTAGCCCCGGTTTCCCCCGATAGCGAAACTGGAGGGAGGGTGGAAAATGGCTCCCTTACCGTCGGTCTTTAGCGTGACCTTAAACAGGCGTTTGCCTGTCCAGATCCCCAAGTCGTCTCGAATCTCGGTGCCGCTCCCCACCTTATCGAAGTACCTGGTGAGGAAGGTGACCACGTCGGCGACAGGGACGAAGGGGTTGTACACATGCACCATCACCTCACGTTCCCGTTGCAACGGCAGAGAAAAGTGCGGCTCCGCCGTCAGGATCTTCATCTCCGGCAGGTCTCTCTTCTCCTCGAACACCCTCAGGAGCCGGACGCAGTCTGCCACCCGCTTGAACGTCACGTCAAAATAACCACCTTTGCGGGAGTCGTGCAGGGTGAAGATCTCCGTAGCTTGGAAGCCGCACGCCTTCAACAGGATCCTCCTGGTGAAGAAGCCCCGATCCATAGGTGATCCTCCTTCGCTGTGGTTCACCGTGACTCGGACGGTGATAGGTAACCCACGGTATGGATTTGGATTGCGATTGGTTATCGCCCTTCCATCCCGACCTTGCCTTGGCAGGACCATGGTGTCGCCCCTGCAACACTTGATGTTAGCCAAAAGGCCGAGAAGCGATGAGAAAGAAAGAAAGTTGTGTTTTGAAAGATGTGCATGTTGAAAAGTAAAGAAAGCAGATGTTTGTAAGAAAACTATTTTTAGCATTGAAAATCCCATGGAAAGGGGTGGTGCACCATTCCCAGAGATACTGCAATACCGGGTCGATGCGTGGAGTGGACGGAGCAAGCCCCTATTCCATCTCCCTGCTCCAAAAATCAATTTAATATATGGTCCCCAGATAAGGGACGTATCAGATATTAAACTGATAAGAACAGATTTTTTTTATTTTTTTTTTTGTAAAAATATACTTTATTCATAAAATATCTTCAATCACATTCAAAACCATTTCAAAAACAACATTACAAGGGTACAATCCAGGTTAAACTTTTACAAAATGTATCACCAGGTGCATCAGTACAAACAATATTACAATCATTTACAGCCTTTCATTTTGATCTGTACAGCCCGAGGGGCTCTAAACAGTTCCCAGTCTCTCGGTGCGCTGTGGTAGAAAGGTCTTAGACAGCGACCCTTCCCCATTGCGCCTTTGCGGCAGCTGCCCCAAGCTTTAGTGCGTCCCTCAGCACGTAGTCCTGGACTTTGGATTGTGCCAGTCCGCAACAATCGGTCGGGGACAACTCTTTGTGCTGGAAGACCAACAAGTTTCGGGCAGACCAAAGCGCCTCTTTCACCGAGTTGATGATCCTCCAGCTGCAGTCGATGTTTGTCTCGGTGTGTGTCCCTGGGAACAGCCCGTAGAGCACAGAGTCCTGTGTCACAGAACTGCTCGGGATGAACCTCGACAGCAACCACTGCATCTCTCTCCAGACTTTCTTTGCAAAGGCACAATCCACAAGGAGGTGGACAACGGTCTCTTCCCCACCACAGCCACCTCGAGGGCAACGTGCAGAGGGGGTGAGCTTCCTGGCGTGTAGGAAGGATCTGACGGGGAGGGCCTTTCTCACCACCAGCCAAGCTACGTCTTGGTGCTTGTTGGAAAGTTCTGGCGATGAGGCATTCTGCCAAATGACTTTGACAGTCTGCTCGGGGAACCATCCCACAGGGTCCACCCTCTCCTTATCCCTCAGGGCCTCTAGGACGTTACGTGCTGACCACTGCCTGATGGACTTGTGGTCAAAGGTGTTTCTCTGCATAAATTTCTCCACCAGGGACAGGTGGTACGGCACGGTCCAACTACTTGGAGCGTTCCGCGGCAGCGTGGCCAGACCCATCCTTCGCAACACCGGGGACAGGTAGAACCTCAGCACATAGTGACACTTGGTGTTTGCGTACTGAGGGTCTACGCACCGCTTGATGCAGCCACACACAAAGGTGGCCATCAGTATGAGGGCGATGTTGGGCATGTTTTATTCCCCCTTATCTAGAGGCTTGTACATCGCGTCCCTGCGGATACGATCGCTTTTTGACCTCCAGATAAAGCGGAAGATGGCTCGAGTGATCGCCATCGCGCAGGAGTCTGGAATGGGCCAGACCTGCGCCACGTACAGCAACAGCGAGAGTGCCTCACACCTGATGACCAGGTTCTTACCCGCAATGGAGAGGGAGCGTCGCTCCCAAATGCCCAGTTTCCTTTTCACCATAGACACTCGCTCCTTCCAGTTTCTAACGCATGCCCTGCTCCCTCCGAACCATATCCCCAGCACCTTCAGGCCGTCAGCCCTGACAGTGAAGGGGACAAAGGATCGGTCAGCTCAGTTCCCAGAGAACATGGCCTCGCTCTTCCCACGATTTACCTTGGCTCCCGAGGCCAGTTCAAACTGGTCGCAGATGTGGATCAGTCTGCGCACCGACAGCGGATCCGAGCAGAAGACGGTGACATCGTCCATGTACAGGGAGGCTTTGGCCTGAGTGCCTCCACTGCCTGGGATTGTCACTCCTCTTATGCCTGAACCCTTCCTGATGGACTCAGTAAAGGGTTCTATGCAACAGACAAACAGGACAGGAGAGAGAGGGCAGCCCTGCCTGACTCCAGATTTAATCGGAAAGCTATCTGATTCCCACCCATTGATTGAGACTGCGCTACTGATGTTAGTGTAGAGCAGTTGGATCCAATTTCGAATTCCCTCCCCAAACCCCATTTTGGAGAGCACTTCCACCATGTAGGTGTGCGGTATTCTGTCAAAGGCCTTCTCCTGATCCAAGCTGATGAGGCAGGTGTCCACACCCGTCATGCACATGATGGGGAGGGCCTTTGTCACTATCAGCCAAGCTACATCCTAATGCTAATTTGAAAGTTTTGGTGATGAGGCATTCTTCCAAATTACTTTGACAGTCAGCTCAGGAAACCACCCGACAGCATTCACTATCTCCTTTTCCCGCAGGACCACATTACAATATGTGCAGCCCACTGCCTGATGGACTTGTGGTCAACAGGTTTTTCTGCATAAACTGTTCCACAAGGGATAGGTGATACAGCAGGTTCCAACTGAATGGAGCGTTCTCTGGTAACATAGCCATATCCATTCTTCCCAACACCGGGAAGAGGTAGAATCTCAGCACGGAGTGACACTTGGGCCTGGATTCTTGGGCCTGAGCATTGGGGCGTCTTAGGTCACTGTGCTAATGACATCATTGCTGCATCACTACCCAGCAGCCAAACTCAATGTACATTGCTCAACATGGGCTGCTGTGTTTAACCGACTTCAGTTTCAGGAAAATGTAACAGGAGCACATTTCACTCTGTGCTATTGGACAGTGGTTTAATAGTTGGAAAAGATCAGTGGTGCTCACCAGGGTTCACACCTGAAGAATTGTCAACCTTTGTGTTGCTGCACAGCACAATCAGATAAAGCATTTCTTACCTTCCGTCACTTCCTGTTCCTTCAGCTGTAGCCTAACCAGTGTATCATAACGGTTTGGCATAACTTCCTTCCCTTTGGACTCCACGCCTCAATTTATAAAGCCGAGGATCCTTATTTGTGTTTACATGAATTCTTGCTGCAACAAACGGAGCTTTGGCGAGATCATACCCAGAGTATTGTGTACCATTGTTTTGGTCTCCTCACCAAATGAAGGATATATTTTCCATAGTAGGGATGCAACAATGGTTCAGTAAAGATTGAATGGAGTGGCCAATATTTTCTGGAGTTTAGAAGAATGAGCCGTGGTCTTGGGTTCGCTAAGGCTGTGCTGAGGAAAGTGGAGGGAAGGAGAGTACAGCACAAAGGATAGGAAGGCTGGCACAGGCAAAAGAAACTGCAGCCAACAGGGTGAAGCGGGGTACAGGTGCTGTCACCCTATTTTCTAACGTGGACAACTGCCTTAGTGTGGTTGTGCCTGCAGTTGCACAGAAATCCAACAGGGGGCAGTGTCTGGCCTAGCTGCACAGGAGAAAAATTGCAAGGCCCTGAGCTGAACTTCAGCGCAAATACCCACATGTAAATGGCACATTGAAGGTGAGAAAAGCAACTCTTAATGAGGAGCAGTTTCAGAAGAAATGTAAAGCATGGTCAGGCAGCTGTAAAAACATTGTTCTGTTGACTGTTACATCTGCTCATCGTAAACAGGGGAGTTGCACCATTCTGCTATACCCTGCAAGACCAGGTTAAAGCATGTAGTGGACATCGGCATGTTTTAAAAGTTTTTGTCGCATCAGAATTGTTTAATTTAATAAGAAACTTACTGATGTGTCCCAATGAAACAATTAAGTGGTTCAGTATAATTTTTTTTCTGCCATTTTAAATCAGCTTACTCAGGGACAACTGGTCACCCAGATTACAAATTCTCATTTTATTACAATAAACCAGTTTCAGATATATCACTGAAACATTATCTGTCACCTACCATTCAAATGCATCAAGGAATACAGAGAAAATAAAGTTACTTTTTATTATTCTGCCTTGTTGCGTTGGTTCAGGGAGATTTTGCATTCATGATTTTCCAAATGAATTGGTGGCCAGAAGCCTAACCTAACCTGCACAATTTCAAGTGTTCTTCCCGTGCAATTTCCCGATTGTACCCAAAGTGAAATTATCTCAGCTCGTTTCTGTGATGTAAACTGCTGCATTGTTGAGTGAGATGGAAACAATGGAAAGAAGCATTGAAGAAATTAAAGACATTAGCAAAACAAAGAACATGTGGATAGGTCAGACATGCAAGGAAGTGAGAAGTGAGACACATTGAAAACAAAGACACCCTGCAGATCAGGTCTGACATTCAAACGGAAAATTGCAGACAACTCATGATTTGATCAGAGAGTAAATGCAAAATACTGCTGATGGATGCTGGATGCAGATAGAAATCTGAAACAAGAACAAAAAATGCTGGAAAAGCTCAGCAGGTCCAGCAGCATCTGTGGAGAGAGAAACACAGCTAACATTTCGAGTCCCTTTGACCCTTTGTTTGGAGAGTACTGTGTTCTGACAAAGAGCCTCATCCCAACAGCTACACAGCTCCCCACACCCCAATAAAAAGCCTGTTTCCAGATTGTGTGTGAAAAGCTTGTGGAGCTGGGCTGCCCACTGCTCATAGATTTAAAGAGATAGTCCATTAAAATAACCAAAAGTAATTTGACTTCCATTAGTAGACCTCTAAACTGCTGTTTTTCTGTGGGAAGAGGGTTGTGTGAGATCTAGTATCACCCCAGAGAATTGAGCAGATATTCCAGCTAACATCATAACTGGATGCAAAATATTCCATGGCACTATTCAAGAAAGAGTGGCCGAATTCTCCCTGGTCTCCTGGCCAATATTTCTCCTTCAACCAACATTACTGAAAACATTATTTGTCATGATGTCATTTCTGTATGTGGGACTTTGCTGTGAGTAAATTAACTGACACATTTCCAGCATCACAACAGATATCAGCACTTCAAAAATATTTAATTGATTGAAGTATTTTGCACCATCCAGTAGCGAGCAGGAATAGAAATGATTGCCTCTTGGTTGAGAAACACAGCAGAAACTGAACCATTAGAATGAAAAACATAAAAGTTCCCACAAGGAAAACCAATCAGATAATGTCACAGAATCACAGAATTGTTAGGGTTCAGAAGGAGACCATTTGGCCCATCATATTTACACCAGCTCTCCGAATGAGCATTATGACTTAGCACCATTCTCCTCCCTTTTCCCCTTACCCTTGCACATTGTTTCTATTCAAATAATCATCTAGTGATAATCCTCTTGAATGCCTCGATTGAACCTGCCTCCACCACACTTCCAGGCAGTGCATTCCATACTCGAACCACTCGCTGTGTGAAAAAGATTTTTCTCACATCACGTTTGCTTCTTTTGTAAATCACTTTAAACCTGTGCTCTCTCGGTCTCGATCCTTTTCAGAGCGGGAACAGATTCTTCCTATCTACTCTATCCAGCCCCCTCATGATTTTGAACACCTCTATCAAATCTCCTCTTAGCCTTCTCTTCTCCAAGGAGAACAGTCCCAACGTTTCCAATCTATCTTCGTAACTGAAGTTTCTTACCCCGGAGACATATTTGTAAACCTCTTCTGCACTCTCTCCAATGTGTTCACATCCGTTCTATAGTGTGGTGCCCAGAGCTGGACACAATACTCCAGCTGAGGGCTAAATAGCATCTTATATGAGCTCAGCATAACCTCTCCACTCTTGTACTCTATGCTCCTCTTAATAAAGCCCAGGATACTGCATGCTTTACTAACTGCTCGCACCACTGTCCTGCCACCTTCAATGACCTATGCACATAAACACCCCGATCCCTCTGCTCCGCCACGTCCTTAAGAATTGTACCCCTTATTTTATATTGTCTCTCCATGTTCTTTGTACCAAAGTGCATCCCCTCATGCTTCTCCGCATTGAGCTTCATCTGCCACCTATCTGCCCACTCTACCAACTTGTCTATGTTCTTTTGAAGTTCTATACTGTCCTCCTCACAGTTTACAATGCTCTGTAATAGATCAGTGCTCTGTACTCTTTTTGTAGTGGCTGCTAAAGGAGAAACATTTGACTCTTTATATCTGAGTAAATTCCAAGTAGAACCTGAAATGCTGCAGTTTTGTCCACTCCCAACCTAGCCTGTACCTGCTGGCACAAATCTTGTATTCAGCTCCTGCTGATCTGAGGTACAGATAAAGGCCTGGAGTGAGAGCAGCCACTGCTGGGAAAATCCTTTGAGCTGGAGCTGGTCAAGCTGCTGTGCACATCCTGTTAAAGAAACATCACCAAAATGCAAAGACCTTTCACAGGAACAAGGATGGTTTGAGGCTTTTCCATACACAGTACACATGAAGGCTACAAAAGGTGTAGTCAGCTAGTCCTTAACATGCAGGTCTAATAATGACACTGGAACCAATTTTTAATGAGTGAGGTAGTTCCAGAATGGAAAGTCTTTAAACTCTACAAGGTTCAGCTGCAGGACCGCAGTGATGCTCGTTATTACTTTATTATTTTGCAATGCCGTTCAAGTGAAAATTTCAAATCAATAGAACTGATCTTTTTGTGCTCAGTCCCAACCATCACCTTCTCCATAAAACACGACCACATCCCACCTCAGCCGCTCTAGAAGAAATACTTCCATATAAATAGTTGCATTTGTGGGTTGACGTGTATTAGATCCCCTGCTTTTTGAGGTATATCTAATAATTTGGATGTAAATGTAGGGGGAATGATCAAGAAGTTTGAAGATTAGTAGAAGCAGAAACACTCATTTAAAAGCGTGTCTGGATATGCACCTTAAAATGCCGGAACCTGCAGGGTTACAGACTAAATGCTGGAAAGTGGGATTAGGCTGGGTGGCTCGTTTTTCAGCCCGAGCAGACACAATGGGCCAAGTGGCCGCTTTGTGCCATAAACTTTCTATGATTCTATTCTGTGTGGAGATGATAATATCCAGCTGCAGATCACTGCTGGCTGGATGACAGGAAACATTGAAAGTGTTTGCTTGGGTTAGACATGCCGTGTCTTTCAATGTACAGTAATCCCTCTGCACTAATGGCTCTCTGGCCTGAAAGCTCTTACTTTACCACTGACAGTGAAAAAGGAGGATGGAAAGGGAAAGTGTTGGGTACCGGTTTATACTCTTGGCTGTCTTTTACTATTAAATCATTCCAAGATATCAGGGCCTATTATAACTCCACCGTTTAATTGCCACCTGTCAATCTAAGACCACGAGTTTTTATACTGACAAAGAGCTTCTCAAAATGCTTTGTTCACTCCCACAATCCTATATTTTGGAGAGGTTCGATCATATTCTTTGCAATGTTTACGTATCGAATAATATAGCAACCTATGAGTATGAAAATGGGCTTATGGAAAAATTTATCTGGAATCTACTGGATTGGCTTTCATCTAGGGTGAAACTAAAAATCAATTCCAACAGCAGTTTAAGAGCTGTTTACTGTAAGGGTGAAACCCTTTTGCATTACTATCAAGTATTGGTACTTGGGATTGAACACATTCACGTCATTAGTTAATGTAAATTGCAAAATATGAAATCATTCATATGTCAAGAGAACCTGAAACTTTTCTAGGAGATCCCCTCCTGCCTCAGTTGGTAATGGTTTGATTGTTTGATCAGTGCTCAGCTAGCCTGAAACCAGTATTAGTGCAGCAGGAAGGATGCTGCAGAGAAACAGAGCAGAAATATACAGCCAACATACCTGTCAGTTTTCAGCACCAGTTTAAAGTTACTGCATTAGAAGTGCTCCAATGAATTAAGAAAGTCACAACAGTATTGTTTTCAGAGATGAATTCAAATAACTCTTGCGTTAATTCAGTGTTGCCTGTTATTTTGGACCCTCCCAATCCCGATATCTTCGTGCTGTAATTGCTCCTGTTAAAATATTACTGCACTGCTGTTAACCCAGCATCTTCCCAGCTGTGTTTCTCTCGCAGCCGGTCATGTGACAGTCCGGACACTACAGCACCTGCATTGTGGTTTGAACCATCATGCAATTTCCTTTAATGATCCTTTTCTTGAAAGTTTTGGAGGGGATGCAAGAAAAATCAAAGTCTGGAATCCAACTCCAGACAATTTCAGCAACATCAAAATTCCAGTTACTCAACCCCCAGACAGACACAAAAGCAAGCTGTGCTTAATTGTCTGTCTTTTTACGCAATTAATGTCTTAATTAATTAATTGCTTAATAACTTCAAGTGCTTTTGAAAACATTAATTGTTAATTGTAGCTGAGTCAGTATGTAATAGCAGGCTCCATAAAAGGTGCAAGTTATGAATTCACATTGCCAGCTCTGAGCTTCCATACAAAAGGTGCACATGCTGGGAACTGAAACTTGTGAGTCAGTTGACATCAAGGTATCTCTGTCTATTACACCCTATAGGACCTATAGGTACGTGTATCAACAATTCTCCCCCATAGACACTATTTGGTCATTTAAGCTTCGTGCCGACAGTGTGAATCTGCAAGTTGATTTGCTGCCTGCATCTTCTAAAATGCTCATCTCTGTCCCGGAAAGAAAACCTCCCCGCCAAATTAAAATCGGTGTGAAAGTGCAAAGCTTCAGTCAACATTCTGGTAGTTCTCATTTCACCTCTGGACACGATGAGCAAAATCCAGATCTCTCATGTGATAATTGTACAAAAAAAGTCTGCGAAGTAAAACTTGGAGCTGCCACCTTCAGGCAAGTCCCTTCCTCCTAAAGGATGTAATAAAGTCTGTAAATTGTTGAATTAACAATAAAAACAGTTAAGGTTTAATCTGATTCCACTGTTCCCAGACATTACTTTCAGCAGGTTCACCCACTCAACCAGCTCATTCCCCTTTGCATTTGAAGCTCTCCATCTGCAAGAGGTGCTGTGATTGGAAGAAGGAGCGGAGCTTGTAAAAGCAGATTCACAGAATCTGCCTGGAATTTGTTCCAGGGTCATTATTAGACGTAATCACACAAATTGAAAAAAAGAGTGTTCTTCAAATGCAAGGATTCTGAGTCATTGATAATAATCAAAATGTTTATCAGTATCAGTCACTAATGGCCAGCAACTTCAGACTGGAGAACAAGGGAAATTGCACGCGTGCTATACTTTTGAGTATTACCATCATCCTCTAATGATATTGGTTTATTTAACACACAAAAATTATCAGGGCTGATGCTGACCAAATGGATTATGCAGCAGGTATGTGCCTATGGCCAAGTGTTGCTTAAGCAGCGAGGGTAATATCATGGACTTGGATGCCTCTGGATGAACTTTAGCATATTCAGCGCCATCCAAACAGCAAAATTAGCACTGAGCAGAGGATCAGTCAAGTGTAGCTTACTTTGCAAAGTAAAGCAAAAGTAGTAATCCTGGCAGTAGCAAGCTTGTGAAGTGTGCACAAGAGGTGCACAATACGTATGCTGAGGTGAAACCCCAGGGCAGAAAGTCGCTGGAAATGCTAGAAATCACACAGCAGAAACTGGCCACTAAACATTCTGCCAAGAGTCACTGCTTAGAAGGCCCATGTTACAGCTCCATATCTTACTGTTAAAGAAAAGGGAAAACCAAACCAGAGTAGTGCTCTTTAAAAATTTGGGCTTTTTTTGAGTTTCCAAGGTCATATTCCAGTGTTTGTTTTTAAACTTAATCCTGTATTACACGAACAAACTGCATTAAACACTGGGAAGTTAAAATGATGTTAAAATTGGTGGTGGCACAGCACCCATTTCACCTCCATCTCCACTTCCAATATTCCATCTGACCAGTATCAGCATCTGCCCACCACATCACTTGTGTCCTAATTACCAGAGCTCAGGACTCGCCCTAGCCCATGTTTCCTTTCTTTAAAACAAAAATGAACTCATCACTGCCCTGCCAAATGCAAGTGTTGTAAATGTGATGCACCCATTCAGAACACTTAACATCTAGGTCATGCACTTGTTCAGACTTTACACAGCTCCAGGATTTTAGGGCAAATTGATGCCTGCCTGATCTACTCTAAGGAAGCATTTCACTAAATGAACATTGCCATATGAAGCTTCAGATGACAACTGTAGTTGATGCTGCAACAAATTGTACAGACAGACAATCTTGATTGTCCCAGTTCACAATAGCATTGCCTGCAAGCCTTGCTGAGTAACACACCATCCTGCTTTGGAGTCATCATGGAATGTAACAATGCAAAGGGAGGCCATTTGACCCTCGAGTCTGTGTGAACCCCTTGAGTCACGCGAGGGGACTGCTCTCTCCCCATTCTTCTGTACATTCCACCCCTTCTAGCCCTGCTCACAAAAGGGTGCGCTTCCTGAGGAATTTGAAGGAGGATGGCAAATCCATTTGCTCTGAAAAATTTTCATTCATTCTCAAGCTCACTCAGGAAAAAAAAAGGTACACAAGGTTGATCCTGCAACTGAGAAATTGCTGCATTCAGCTAAGGCTGCAGATTCAAGAATAACATTTCTGCCACCAGGGGTGTAAAGTTGTCACCTTTGTAGAGCAGCTGGGGAAAAGAGAGCACGTTGCCAGATTGTATGCTGAGGCCGTTTACGAAGGCTTCCTGGGAAAAGAAAGAGCCAGGCTATGGAAAACACACCCACAACGCCAAGAAATTTAGTGCTGAGCACAGCATAAGAAAGTGAGACTTAGTGCCAGTTAGCATGGTATGAGTGGGAGGTCTGACTGAGATCAATACTCTGGATATGGAAAGAGCTCTGCAGAGCAGGCCAAAGTCTCAAGAGGGAGGAAGGTGATGTATGAACTGCTTTCTCAAGCACTCAGTCACAGTATAAGGTCAAAGAGACTGCACACAGTTAATATTGAAATAAGGCAAACACATAGCACCTCGACAGGGGCTTGTGAAGGGAACACCATCAGATCATACACAGCTGGGATGATAGACAGGGAAAGCCTAGGATATGGACAGAGTATCTAATATCATTGGTTACAGCACTGGAGGACATTCTACCCATCAGATCAGTGCTGGATCTCTGAAGGAGCACGTTGTCCTATCGAGCTTAAGCTACACTTGTCCACAAACATTCATTCCCTCAACCATCAACACACAGTAGCAACGTGTACCATCTACAAGATGCATTGCAGGAATTCGCCAAGGCTCCTTCGACAGCACCTTCCAAACCCACGACTACTACCATCTTGAAGGACAAGGGCAGCAGATACATGAGAAAACCACCACGTAGAAGTTCCCTTCCAAACCACTCACTATCCTGGCTTGGAAATATATTGCTATTCCTTCACCATAGCTGGGTCAAAATCCTGGAACTCCCTTCCTAACAGCACTATGGGTACACCTTCACCACATGGACTGCAGTGGTTCAAGAAGGTAGCTCACCACCACCACCACCTCCTCCTCCTCCTTCAGGGATGGGCAATAAATGCTGGCCCAGCCAGCGAAGCCCACATCCCATAAATGAATTTTTTAAAAAATGACCTTGTCAATGGAATATCCTGCCCATCCAATGGTATAAAAATTGTTGCAAAAAAATAAATAAATAAAAATAAAAGTGCTTAGCCAAGCAGCCTGGGTCAACTACTAGAAGGAAAGATCAGGGGGTTGACAACTCGCTGTTAATTTCTTGTAACACGTTTGCAACTACCGGCATTATTGCTAATGGGTGTAGGGAATTCTGTGACACCAGTCAGGAGTGTGATGAAATGCTCTCCACTTGGTTGGACGAGTGCAGCTCCAACAACACAAGAAGCTCAACACCTTCTACAACAAGGTAAACTGCGTTCTACCGAGCACTTCAAATGAAGCAGCTCAGGCCTTTTTTTGGCATGATGAATTTATACTGCATGCGGTAGGTTTCAAATATCCCCATATTCACAAACTAAAGATACTGCAGAGCCTCTACAGGTTAGTGTAGGCAGCAAAAGTGGCCCCTTTAAAATCCCAAAGAATCTGTAAATGACCAATCCTGTTGTAGAGGCACACACAATTTGTCACTGGCACACCTCAGGTAACATTTGGAGCACTCATCTGGAGGTCAGAGCCATGGCAGAGGAGCTAAACTTAGGTCAACCACAAGCCATCCATTGAAATGATTTTGTTTTGAAGATGAGATCAAGAGAAATTTGGAAGGAACACATCATAATTTCCAGCATCCTTCACATTGACCGAAACCTCATGTGTTGTCACGCACAATGTATATTCTGGGTGTAAAAGTCCTTTGGAGGTGCTTTTCTATTTGAGAATGAAACACAACATTGATGGCATTAGTTACGTAGCCTGGACCATAAGTAAGCCAATGACTTCGTGAGACTGAATGGCCACATCTTGCTACCACTTTGCTGAGGTGACAAATGTGACCAGTTTCCCTGCTCCCCTGTCCCACAGACTCAGGCATTACAGAGATGTCCCAGAGGCCCCCCCATTTCAGAGTCTGTGCTATAAACGTACTTTGGTCAACACCTTCAAACTGGACAGGTGATAAGCTGCTGGTCTTCATGCAGTAGGTGGCAGAGATGACATATACCCCCTATGTTGAGGCATACAATTCTAATGCACATCTCACCAAGGCCCTTGTGATTTTGTTACCTGTACATTGCATTCTATGCAGGGTAGGGCACGGTGTTGGGACATGTTCACGTCCTATGCTGCCCCTTCTCTTTTGTTGCCCCTCCTTCACCATAAAAAAGGCTTTACAACGATTTGCAATGGCTCTTCTGAAGAAACCATTCATGCACCAAGAGCTGGATGTTTGTTTACAAAGTCTGGAAATTGATTTTTGACACCCTTAAGGGCCATGATTGTAGGTGCCCTGCCAGTGTTGACAGCCAAAATACTAATGGTTTGGAAATCAAGTTGAGCATCTCTGGAAACTGTACCCAAATTGTTTTCACTTCCTAATAAGAGTAGAATATTGGCACCAATTCATTTTAGCTCAATGCAATAGACTGCATTCTTTTAAACAATCCAGAAATCAGATGATGTAATAAAGACATGTACCTTTTTATTATTTAATACCCTCCAGACTTCCCCCAGCTTCTTACTCCCCAACACGTGTCCACTGTACTATCAGAAATCCCCCAAAAGCAAAAGATGTTGAGAGGGGTGCTTTGTTTGCCTATTCAAGTTGATGTTCAGAAAATATAGGGAGATCAATTACACGACAAGGACAGATGAACACTCATTGCTGTCAGTGACAGTCTGCTGAGGGAAAGGGGTCCCACATTTGCTTAAATGAATACAAGAACCACTAAAATCAAATCAAGATTTTAAAGAGAAAATACTTGCATACTCTGATGAAACTTACTACCACAGAGTAGTAGAACAGATTGCAAACATTTAAGGGGAGCCTGAGGGGAATAGAGAAATACAGGCAGGTGGAAACAGTTCAGAGTGGGAGGGAACTCCTGAGGAGTTTAAAATCAGTGAACAGTTTTGCCAAAGGGCCTCCATTTTAGTGTTGACTCTTTACAATAAGTGACAGCACTTAAACAATTCAGCAGTTTGGGGCATCCTTTTATGGGGAGAGCCTGCACAAAAACACAAGCTGTTGATGTTTACACAACTTCTCACCAATGTCCAGAGCATCAGGAAAATATAAATACTCTCTGGAAATGATCAGCAGCTTCTTGAATCAGGGAACTAATTAAATGCTAAATTAATGAGGATTAATGTGATGAATTCTTGCACCAATGCAGATTCCCATTGATTCTTCAGTGTCTAAAATCATACATTAAAAAAGGCAGCTATTCGACCATTGAGGCTGTGCTGGCTCTTTAAAAGATCCAATTGATCCCATTCCTCTGCTCTCCCCCCAACCCCAGCCATTGTTCCTATTCAAGCTGATGTCCAATTCCTTTAGGGAAATCATTGCATGGGCTTCCAGCATCTTTCCAGGCAGTACATTCTCCACAATGTCTGACCGCATTGGCCTTGTTTTGTTGCAGCCACATTTGCTTCATCCGGATGGAAAGAGAAGAAAAAGCCTGAATGTCACAAGAAGCTTTGGAAAGAGCGGAGAGAGCCGGACATCGAGTGTTAATGTCAGTGGCCGAGCCCGAGCTCTCCACACAGCCTCATCGGACTAAAGCCCATTCGGCCCGTTTTTCCCTCCCTGAGAGTTTCCCCCCAATGAGAGTTCCCAAAGACATAAATTCCCAAACCCTCCCCGCTGGAGAGACAGGGGCTCCGGCGGCGCCTTAAATACCCATTGTCACGTGACGCCGCTCCGGGGCCCTCTCGCGAGGTTTGAGCCGGGTCACGCGGCCGTTGCCGGGGATCGGGAGGCGGCGGTTGGTTTTGGCGGTAAACTGAATGGCGCGCGCGGCGATCGAGAATCAAACGGGAGAGAAAAGGACCGAGGGCAAAATATAGAAATAGCGGAGGAGCGGAGAGAACTCGGGGGAGTGGGGGGGGAGGGGAGAGAACTCGGGGGAGTGGGGGGGGAGGGGAGAGAACTCGGGGGAGTGGGGGGGGAGGGGAGAGAACTCGGGGGAGTGGGGGGGGAGGGGAGAGAACTCGGGGGAGTGGGGGGGGAGGGGAGAGAACTCGGGGGAGTGGGGGGGGAGGGGAGAGAACTCGGGGGTTGGGGGGGAGAGAGAGAGAACTCGGGGAGGGGGGGGAAGAGAGAGAGAACTCGGGGGGAGGGGGGGGAAGAGAGAGAGAACTCGGGGGGAGGGGGGGAAGAGAGAGAGAACTCGGGGAGGGGGGAAGAGAGAGAGAACTCGGGGTGGGGGTGGGGGGAGAGAGAGAACTCGGGGTGTGGGGGGAAGAGAGCTGGGGGGGGGGAAGAGAGCTGGGGGGGTGAGAGAGGGCTGGGGGGAGCGGAGAGAGAGAGAGCTGGGAGGGAGAGAGAGCTGGGGGGGAGGGAGAAAGCTGGAGAGGAGGGGAGCTGGGGGTGGGGAGAGCTGGTGGGGGAGAAGGGGAGCTCGGGTGGGGGGTACAGCTGGAGGGGGAGGAGGGGAGCTGGGAGGGAGGAGGGGAGCTCGGGGGGGCGTGGCGAAGTGCTGGGGGGGAGGAGGGAGCGGGGGAGGGGAGAGCTCGGGGGAGAGGAGGAGGGGAGGAGGGGGAGCTCAGGGGGTAGGGGGAGGAGGAGAGCTGGGGGGGGAAGGGGAGCTCGGAGGGGGAGAGAGAGCTCTGCGGGGGGAGGAGAGAGAGTGAGCTCGGGGGGAAGGGGGCGGGGGGGTGGAGAGATCGGGGGGTTGTGGGAAGAGGGGAGCTTGTTGGGGGGTGTGGGAGGAGGGGAGCTCGGGTGGAGGGGAGGGGATCTTGGGTGGGGCGGGGGGAAGGGGAGCTCGGGGGGGGTGTGGTTGGCGGGGGGGAGAGAGAGCTCGGCGCGGGGGGGGAGGAGAACTCTGGGGGGTGGAGGGAGAGAGGGAGCGCAGGGGGCTGGGAAGGGGAGCTCGGGGTTGGGGGAAGAGAGCTCGGAGGGGAAGACGGGGGTGTGGTGGGGGGGGAGAGAGAACTCCGGGGCGGGAGACTGGGGGGTGGGGGAGGGGGGGGAGCAAGTTGGTGGGCGGCGGCGGCGGGGAGGGGGCTGGAGTCACAAGCTATTGGGGAATGAAAGGAAAACCGTCATTAGGAAAATTAGAGTTTGTGGGAGCTGGAAAAAGGCTGGGTGGGCGGAAAGAAACGAGTGGAGGAAAATCCGGGTCCAGCTCAGTGTTCAGAAGCTCATCTTGGGGTCAAGATTTCTTGTCAATAAAGGAGCTCAGATTTCGACAGATGCCAGGGATGGAAACAGTGGTCAGGAAACGGAGTTTCTCCCATGACCCAGGACAGTGGCTCCAACAGGGGGACAAACATCGATGGATGTCCCGCTCATTGTTTCTCTGATCACCATCAGAAAGATCCATTATTATTAGTCGGATCTGCAAGGCTTTCGGACAAAGTAAAATCCCATCGATTTGAACAAAATGTCGACGGCCAGTGGATTAATTTAAAAATGAGGAAGTTAGTGGGAAGGTAAGAAATCAGCCACGTCTATTTTGCCGGGTGGTAGCTGTTGAGCGGGTTCCACGAGAAGCCTGTTAAAGTGGACAGTACGAATAAGCATGTCCGGAGAAAGAGGTCAGCCAAGGCCATTCTCCACTGTCAGCAGCACATTGCATAAAGCAGTTTATCTGTAAAGTGATAGAAGGGAAGAAATAGTTCCAATTTATATCAACCTTACTATAAAGCATTTTGTCTCAATGTGATATGCGATGACACAAAGGCCAACAATTCAAGTATGAACACCGAGCCTGAGGATATCATTGATCCTTTCAGCTTTTCTCTCACTGCCGAGTGACGCAGATTGAAATATATTCATGGGCTGAATCTTCCCCCCTGTCGGGGGTGGTGGGGGGAGTTGTGCAGGGGCCGGCGTGAACCCAATTGACGCCCCCAATCGAGGGCGAGTTGCCATTTTATGTGGGTGGGCCAATTAAGGCCCGGGCAGCGTGATGCTCGCTCGCAATCGCTGAGAGCTACCTGTGTGGTGGGGGGGGGGATTCCCTGAGCCATTCCCTGAGTGGGTGGGGGGACATTCCCCTTGATCTCTCAAGTGCTCTTCCGTATCATTGATTAGCCTTTTAAACACCGCCTGTAACACGTAATGCTGATTCCTCACCTTTCGTAAGTCACCTTCAAACTTTGTCAGACTTTTGGGAAGGTGGGGAATTGGGGCCTGCTTAGGTTCGTCATAGTGTTCCAGGGCATGGTGGAGTGTGTCGGAGGCGTTGACTGAGACCTGACCCCTTTGTTGGACGTACATTATTCACGCTGTGTCTGATAGTAACTGGGAGCCGGGGTTCCCTTGTATCCTGAGCGGGTGTGATGGTTTCCTCTGTGGGTAATTTCTAATATACAACCCTCCGTTCGGTTGTACCCACATTTGTCCAGCACCACCCCCGTTCCAACTGGATGGGAGCAAATTGAGGCTACCTTTCCTCCTGCAGCCGCTCAGTGATACCCTGTGTATGCCCTCATTCTTGCGTATGGCATGCATATCTATGGGGTAGTACCGGAGGGAGCCATTGTCTCGGATTAACCCAATGTTCTCCACTTGGTACTGAGGGTGTGGGCCCGTGTCTGCTGTGACTGAGGGGATTGCCCATACCTATCACGTTCATTTGGTTTGAGGTGCACTTCTGAATCACCGCATACACCCTGGTCACTCCTTTCAATGTACATGCGTCGATGATGCCTGGGTTCTTGGCCATCCCCCACAACCGGGCACTGTTGATCCAGCCCGGTACCTCCCCCCTTTGGATCTGGCCCAGATTGTGTCTTAATTGCCCGATCAGCCACTGGCCGTAAGCTGGCTTTTTTAGGTGCTGCCCTCTTGTCGTTCCTCCCTTTCTGTTAATTGGCTGGTGGCTTTAGCATGGGTCTCTATAACGTGTACGCTTTCCAATACAGATGCCACACTCTTGCCCCCTAGGGCCGCTGCCGTTTCACCACCCCTCGCTACTCTTATGAGCAAGCTGCCTCATGATCCCTTTAAGATTCGTGACCTCGGAGTTGATTCCTTGAATGTCGAGAGAGTTTACCAGGGAAGTCCCTGTGTTCACCCCTGTCAGTACATTGTTAACTAACTGTCGCGGAAATCGGAGTGAACACTCAGACCCAGGAGGTTTGTCTCGGAAGCCTTTATTAATCGTGATATCACGGAGAGCCCAGTGACATACAAGCACACTCTGAGGAAGCATCAGAGCACACACATATTTATAGTAGAGGTTGTACATATCAAAGAGCTTGAAGGTGATAAGACTGTCTAACTTTCAATGATCAATTACATTGAGAATCATTGTCACACAATTAGTCTATTCTAAGTTTATGACTATACAGGATATTAGGGGAAGCTCACGTACTAATAAAAAGTGAGACAGAGAATAGATAACCATGCTTGACCTTATCTTTAGTGCTAGGCAGTGTACACTCTAGAGAACAGATGACCATTGCTTGATCCTGTCTCCTTGTGTTGGGGGCAGACATCCCAGCCCCGTCTTAATGACTCCAGGAAGCCTGCCCATGACACTCCCTTTCTCCCCTCCTGCTCAATTAGCTGGCAGCTGCAGGTGTACCTGCTAGAACAAAAGAGGGAACAGTGCTGTAGTATTCCACGATGGTGCTAACGAGAGAGGGAACAGTGCTGTAGTATTCCACGATGGTGCTAACGAGAGAGGGAACAGTGCTGTAGTATTCCACGATGGTGCTAACGAGAGAGGGAACAGTGCTGTAGTATTCCACGATGGTGCTAACTGTTTAACCCTTAGTTGACCTGTAGATGTATTTTATTCTTCCACACTAACTCTCTCTTCTGGCGGTGGAAAGCAGGATGTCCCCTGAATCTAGTGGCACCCGTGGCGTCGGCCGCCTGATTAATCACAGCCTTACTCAGTAATTTGTATAGTTTTCGTAGAGGTGCTTGGTTACTGCAATACTCAGGCAGTCGCATACCTGCCAGGTTCACAATTACTTGTACAATTTCATGTTTAAAATTATCATACAAGAGTTCACCGTCCGTATACAGTAGCAGTCCATTCTGTGGCCCAGGGGTCATGTCTGGGCAAGATAGTCTCTTTGGTGTCGTCGCGTCCTGTGATAGCGGGGTGGTGTCGGTCCGGGGATCCGCCGTTGCAGTCAACTCTCCGTGTTTGGCCCTCAAGATCCAATGCCAGGTATCTGTCATTCCCAAGTCCTCCTTGTGAAGGTAAATTGCGAAAAATCTCTCACACACTGTATCTGGACCTGTGCCCCCTTCGCACATGTCCAGGGTCCGTCCGAACCATCGCTGATCTGGAAGCATAGTGGACCCTCATTTTTCCATCGGAGTTCCGTTCCCGAATGCGAGCTCTGCCCTAGGCTCTCACCATCGCTCGTTCCAATGGATAGTTGCGTAAGCCCGGTGCCACACTTGAAGAGCATTGACCTTTCCGTTGTGACATTCACACCTTTCACGCAATATCCGTCGCTGACATTCTTGTAGTATAAGCCCATACCGGCCACTGCTTCACGGTTTACATTCTGTATGCCGGTGGCTGCGATAGCCAGGGCCCTGGTAATGATCATGGACACCCAGCTTTTTTCCATCTTGGCGTGGAGGTTACCCGATTATTGTTATTTCTGTAATGAAGCACACTGCTGGTGATCACCAGGGTTTAGGTTGGATATAAGAGGCAGCTTTCTCCTTTACGTCCCTCCTTGTGCACAGCCCACGGTGACCCTGCCCGTAGTTGAGGATTCCCCCTTTTCTCTTTCAGATGGCCAGTCCTCCAGATCGGGAATGAATCCTAAACCACTTGGCCTACACAGTACGGACTGCTCGTTGCCCGTTTTCCCCCCGCTGCCTGGTAATTTAGTCTTTCTTACTTACATCATACCTTTTCAGTTGCGACCAGTGTTTCCACCTAGCTTTTCCCTTCATATCGACGCAGGCACGTGAATAATTCCGTACGGTCCAGTCCATTTTGGGGCAAAACCTGGTTGGCTAGGGGTGATTTGAACAAACACCATGTCTCCGACCTCAGCCGGTGGTGACGGGGGTCCCCCTTTTGTCCTCTCTTCTAAATCCCTGATAGCCTGTTGGTCCTTCACTTCCTGTTGTAATTCCTTTAGCTGTCCATCCAATTGCTTAATATCGTTTTTAATTTTATCTCTGATGGGTCCCATATCCTCACTTCCGGTGGCTCTGCCCTCTGGCAAGCGCATCGCCCTCCCGGTCATCCACTCATAAGGGGTTAAACCAGTTGTCCTGTTGGGGGTAGCCCTCAGTCGCATCAATATGCGGGGGAGCACATCCACCCATCCCCTACTAGTTGCTGTGTTTGCCATTGCAATAGCATTTTTTAACGTGCGGTTCATACATTCTTCCATTCCTGAGCTTTGTGGATGGTAAGGTACGTGAAATTTCTGTTTTACTCCGAGCAGCTCACACGTCCTTTTCATAATACTGTCCGTAAAATGCGCTCCTTGATCCGAATCTATCTGTAAAGGGATTCCCCACCTTGGTACTACTTCAAAAGCGAGGATCTTTGTGGCCGTGGTGGCGTTGCAGTCCCTGGTGGGGAAAGCTCTAGTGAACCTCCAGTGCACCTACACCCCCGTAGTTACAATATGCCTCAAACTTCCAATTGCCATATTCATGGGCACTCTCGCCCTTTTCTTGTTTTACTCCAGTCACTGTATTCCAATTAACTGGGGCTTGCCCTAAGACTTGTGCCATTTCTGCTCTAAAGGCTCGGAAATCAGCTTGCTGCTGTGCCTGGTCTGCAGCGATATCATTACACCAGGTTCCGTCCTGATACGCTCGCCGCAGCCGTCCCCAAAACGCCTCAGGTAGTTTTATCCGGACTAACCCGCGAACGTCCCTGTTATGGAGACGGTGGCATTGCCTTATTTCCCTCAATTTTTGCCAAAACGACTCATTCCGTGTCTAGGTTTTAGTTGGGGTAATTTATTTCCAATAGCTTCATAGTGTCGCTAGGTGACAGGGACACATACGTGGTTCTCAGTTGCGCCAGGAACCCCCCGTTATAGCTCTCTGTCCGTGTATTGGCGCCTGGGCCGGCTGCCCATTTTGTGCCGGTACGGCCGCTTGAGCTGGTCTGCCTGGTTGTCCGGACACCGGGGGCACATGCTCTATCTTAATTGGGGCCACGGGTTATGGGGGTGGTGATTCCCAACCTGCTTCCCGTTGTTCCTCATATCCTGCTGCCTGTTGCACCAGCCCGTTCCAATCTATATTATCTGCGTATTGTGCAGCTACTGGTGGCTGTGGTAAAGCTGCCGAAACTGACATGAGATTTTTTGCCGGTACCAGCTCTTCATTTTGGGATTTGTTGGCCAACATTCGATTGACTCGGCCTTTTGGCTAAGATAAAGTGTAGTCGTGAAGCGATGGCTATAACCAGTCGAGCCCCATATGATGGGGTACGTAACACTGTTCGGGTGACGGTGAAGGGCAGCGAAGGAGGAGCACCCATGGATCGGGCCTTCTTCATCAAGCGGATCCTGTTGAAGGCGTGTGGATTTGAAGCGGAGGAGATCTACTCCCTGCAAGACTTCCCAAGCGCTGGACATTTCGATGTGACTTTCAAGCGAGTGGCAGCTTGCGTCACGTTCCTGAAGGTGTTCGAGGAGAACAGAGACCAGCCGGAGATGAAGATCCTGACGGTGGAGCCGCTCTTTGCTCCGCCGTTGCAACGGGACCATGTGGTGACAGTGCGTCTCTGTAACCCCTACGACCCTGTCGCCGACGTGTTCACCTTCCTCGCCAGGTACGTCAACAAAGTTGGGAGCTCCAGCGAGGATAGAGACGCCTTCAGGATTTGGACATGCAAACGCCAGGTTAAGGTCACGCTCAAGACCCCGACGGTAAGGGAACCATCTTCCACCCTCCTTCCAGCTTCGCTATCGGGAGAAGCCATGGCTACTTTGTTTACGCTGGGCAACCCAAACTTTGTTGCTCATGCGGCAAGTCTGGTCATGTGGCGGCCAACTGCATCGGCGCCCTCTGCAAGAACTGCAAACAGGAAGGGCACCAGACAAAGGATTGCAAACAGACTAAGAGCTGCAACCTGTGTGGCGAGGCAGGTCACCTCTACAGGACCTGCCCCAAACGCTGCCTCAATTATGCACAGGCAGCCAAAGCCAAAGAGGGGGAAGCAGCAGAAATGCTTCGAGTCACCACTACCAAGGACACTTGCAACACTCCAACCACCATGGCCCCCAGTGAAAACAAGGGGACAAAGGAGGACACAGGGAGAGACAAGGTGGAGGAAAAGATTGAGGCAGCAGACAACCGATCAACAGCACTGCCCCCTGAACCTCCCACTCCTCAGGAGAGCGAATCAATGGAGGAGGAGGAAGCAGCGGAAAATCAGCAGGGGGAGTGGCAGCTGGTGAAGAGAGCCAAAAGGAAGAAGGGACCAAGCCACTTCCCAGACAAGAGGCAAGAGGCGTCTCCCATCCGACACGGATAACAAGGGCAGCTGCTCTTCGGACGAAGAAGTGCCTGGGCGACACCTGCAGAAGAAGCGGCAAAGCTCTAGGGAGTTGGAGGACGAGACACCTGAGCTCCAGAACATTGGAGACAATGAGGAGACCAGCGCACCCCAACTTTGCCCACAACCCGAAGAGGCCAGCGCATCCCAGCCCCAGGAATCTGGGAGCAGTGAGGCGCTCAGCGCACCCCAGCTCCGGGAAGCCGGGAGTAGCAACGCCCCAGAGAGGGAGAGGATTGGAGAAGCTTCTCCAACAGAGGACATTTCAAATCCCATTCTCTGCTCGAACCCCAGATGCCACCTGAGCAGAACATTGCCAATGGGGATGTTCAGGACAGTTTCCTCAGCCCATCCAAAGTGAGGCAATTTGTAAACACTATGGGTATGCAGGAGCAGACCAAAGGCCTGGGACTCTCAGAGGCAACAGGTTTGGTAAGAGACTAAATGCTTTAAAATGGGTGTAAAGATGGTATCCATAAATGTGCATAGCATTAAATCAACTACGCGATGTGTAGCGACCTTGGATTACCTTGCCAAGGTCAAAGCTGACCTGTTGTTTCTGCAGGAGTGTGCGATACCGCACCTCAGCTACTACAGACAATGGTCACGGTGGTGGTCATACGGGCCATCGATCTGATCGGACGGATACGACTCTCGTTCCTCCGGCCTTGGTATTCTGCTGCGGGGAGGCAACTTCACTGTCTCCGAGGTTAAGGAGGTCATGGGTGGGTGCCTCCTCGTAGCAAAAGTAATGTACAAGAATGCTCCACTCCGGTTAATTAACGTGTATGCCCCGGCACAAAAGACCGCCCGGCTGGCGGTTTTTCAGCAGCTCCCACTGCTGTTGGTGACGTCCAGGCCGGTCATTGTGGGCGGTGACTTCAACTGCAACATCGATGCGGCTGGACGATCCGGCAGGGCCGACAGAAGGTTGGACGCTACGTCCAGATCCCCGATGGAAACAGTTAAAGATGCCAAGCTGCACGACGTCTTCAGCAACCCTGCAGACTGAGCACAGCATAGATACACCCGGTCGCGACCAGACGGGTCCATCCGTTTCAGGATAGACTAACTGTTTGTGTCCCGCGCATTCGCAGTCAGATCCACCGATGTCAAGCCGGTGTTCCCTGACCACTGCCTCCTACTGGTTGACTGTCACTTAGAGGAAGACCAGAGGGTGGGCAGGGGGGCATGGAAGCTAAACGTGCAACTGCTGACCCCAGAGAACATTGAGGAGCTCAAGAGGGATTACAAAGGTTGGAGAACCATGAAACCCCTCTTTGAGTCCCTGACACATTGGTGGGAAGCGATCAAGGGAAACATCAAGAGGTTTTTCATCGTCAAAGGCACCCAGAAAGCTAGAAAGGAACAGAGGGAAATGTCCCGACTCCTGAAATACATGCAGAATCTGCTCCGGCTGCAGTCGGTGGGGGTCGATGTCAAGGAGGAACTCTAAGAGGTGAAGAGCCAGCAAGCCTAGCCCTTTGCCTCCAAGAACATCTTCCATTCCGGAGCGCGCTCCGTGGAGCAGGATGAGACGTGCTCACGTTTCTTCTTCGAAAAGGTACAGAGAGAGAGCTCTGTGATCAGCAGCCTGAAGGAAGAAGACGGCTCAGTAAAGTCAGCGCAGTCCGACATTTTGAGGATCAGCAAATCGTTTTATGCCGGATTGTATGACGTGAAGCCCACGGGCAGCACGGCCTCCCAGTCCTTCTTGTCCTCTATCACGGAGGTCTTAGTCGACAGTACACGGGAGAGGCTTGACAAACCGCGAACTCCTGACGAACTGACTTAGGCCCTTGAGTCCTTCGAGAAGAGTAAATCTCCCCAGAAGCGACGGCTTGCCGGTGGAGTTGTATTCGGCTCTGTGGGACTGGAAGGGCCCAGACCTACTAGAAGTGTACGAGAGTATGCTCCTGGCCGGCAGCATGTCAGAATCCATGAGGAAAGGCATCATCACCCTCATCTACAAGCACAAGGAAGAAAGGGAGGAAATTAGAATTTGGCGACCCATTTCACTGTTGAATGTGGACTATAAGATTCTGTCCAAGGTCATCGCCAATCGGGTCGAATCCGCTCTGGAATTGGTGATACACCATGACCAGACCTGCACTGTGCCAGGCAGGAAGATCTCTGACAGCCTGGCGCTGCTCAGGGATACGATTGCCTATGTGCAGGATAGGGGTGTGGACATTTGCCTCATCAGCTTGGATCAGGAGAAGGCCTTTGACAGAATATCGCACACCTACATGGGGGATGTGCTCTCCAAAATGGGGTTTGGGGAGGGAATTCGATATTGGATCCAACTGCTCTACACTAACATCAGTAGCGCAGTCTCAATCAATGGGTGGGAAACAGATAGCTTTCCGATTAAATCTGGAGTCAGGCAGGGCTGACCTCTCTCGCCTGTTCTTTTCGTGTGTTGCATAGAACCCTTGGCCGAGTCCATCAGGAAGGATCCGGGCATAAGAGGAGTGACGATCCCAGGCAGTGGAGGCACTCAGGTAAAAGCCTCCCTGTACATGGACGATGTCGTCGTCTTCTGCTCGGATCCGCTGTCGGTGCGCAGACTGATCCACATTTGCGACCAGTTCGAACTGGCCTCGGGAGCCAAGGTAAATCGTGGGAAGAGCGAGGCCATGTTCTTTGGGAACTGGGCTGACCGATCCTTTGTCCCCTTCACTGTCAGGGCTGACGGCCTGAAGGTGCTGGGGATATGGTTCGGAGGGACCAGGGCATGCGTTAGAAACTGGAAGGAGCGAGTGTCTATGGTGAAAAGGAAACTGGGCATGTGGGAGCGACGCTCCCTCTCCATTGCGGGTAAGAACCTGGTCATCAGGTGTGAGGCACTCTCGCTGTTGCTGTACGTGGCGCAGGTCTGGCCCATTCCACACTCCTGCGTGGTGGCGATCACTCGAGCCATCTTCCGCTTTATCTGGAGGTCGAAAATGGATCGTGTCCGCAGAGACGCGATGTACAAGCCTCTAGATAAAGGGGAAAAAAACGTGCCCAACATCGCCCTCATACTGATGGCCACCTTTGTGTGTGGCTGCATCAAGCGGTGCGTAGACCCTCAGTACGCAAACACCAAGTGTCACTACGTGCTGAGGTTCTACCTGTCCCCGGTGTTGCGAAGGATGGGTCTGGCCACGCTGCCGCGGAACGCTCCAAGTAGTTGGACCGTGCCGTACCACCTGTCCCTGGTGGAAAAATTTATGCAGAAAAACACCTTTGACCACAAGTCCATCAGGCAGTGGTCAGCACGTAACGTCTTAGAGGCCCTGAGGGAAAAGGAGAGGGTGGACCCTGTGGGATGGTTCCCCGAGCAGACTGTCAAAGTCAGGAGTCTCACCCCCTTGGCATGTTGCCCTCGAGGTGGCTGTGGTCGGTATGAGACCGTTGTTCACATCCTTGTAGTTGGTGCCTTTGCAAAGAAGATCTGGAGAGAGATGCAGTGGTTGCTGTCGAGGTTCATCCCGAGCAGTTCTGTGACACAGGACTCTGTGCTCTACGGGCTGTTCCCAGCGACACACACCGAGACAAACATCAACTGCAGCTGGAGGATCATCAACTCGGTGAAAGAGGCGCTTTGGTCTGCCCGAAACTTGTTGGTCTTCCAGCGCAAAGAGTTGTCCCCGACCGAGTGTTGCGGACTGGCACATTCCAAGGCCGAGGACTACGTGCTGAGGGACGCACTAAAGCTTGGGGCAGCTGCTGCAAAAGCGCAATGGGGAAGGGCCGCTGTCTAAGACCTTTCTGCCACAGCGCACCGAGAGACTGGGAACTGTTTAGAGCCCCTCGGGCTGTACAGCTCAAAGTGAAAGCCTGTAAATGATTGTAATATTGTTTGTACTGATGCACCTGGTGATACATTTTGTTAAAGTTGAACCGGATTGTACCCTTGTAATGGTGTTTTTGAAATGGTTTGGAATGTGGTTGAAGATATTTTATGAATAAAGTATATTTTTGCAAAAAAAAAAGGTTCTCCCAGGACGATGCTAGCCCATTGCACTTCGGGTGTGCTGACGCCTGCGATGTCCCCAAATGCGGGATACTCGACTGTAAAATTTGTGGTAGTGGGGGACTGCGTTTGCGCTCTCCCCGATTCACAATTCAAAAAATAGATTTCATCATATCTTTCATTTTCTCTTCTATTTCCTGTCAGCAACCTTTTCTGAAAAAAGAAATATATAACCCCCAATGTGTGCTCTTCAAAATCTATACTGGACTGGTTATTTAGCTTTTTCTTTCCTCCTCGCAAATATTATCCAACCCCCATTCTTTTCCTCCCTGTCATTATCAGCCGACAATTATTCCATCTATGCATCATTTTCGCCAGACCGTTTGTTTCGTGGCCGCCAAATTACTCGCGCCATTTTTAACCCCGCGTTTGCCCACTCAAAAATCTCTCTCAAACAACCCCCATCTAACACCCAACCCACCATCACAACAGTCCCCGCACTCCCAGCACCGCCCCACCCCCTATCTATCTGGACGTCTGTATAAATACAAACTCATATCAGCTATTAACTCATATGCATTCACCATTTTAAACATGTAGCAGCGACCCCTCACTATTTCAAACATGAACAAGCACCCTGTCCCCATGTTCATTCTAATTATCCCCCTCCGAAACGAACAGCAGCCTCCCACCCCCTCTGTATAATCTCCCCCTTAATCAGCCCCCTGTGTGACTCCTACCTTCTGAAACTCCTGCCCCCTCTCCTCATGTGTAAAAGTCTTTCCCTGCCCCTTCTGCAGCTCACTTGCCCTGCTGTAGGCCCATCAATTCACCTGTGATTATTCCTTGAAGGCTTAAATAGCGCAAAGCGAAGAAATAAACAGAAAGAAAACTGGAGAAAGGCAGATAGAAATCTAAACCCTCAGTAAAATGACCACCGGGAATCCCGTTTAACCGTCAGAATGATTGCACAGCCCAAAATACACGCATTGTCCCTGAATTATAACAAGATTTTAGGCAGCTTCACTTTAGGACTTTTCATTTCCTCTTGTGGGGCTCCTGTTCCTCACACACTGGAGGCTAACATGTAAGTTTTGGATTGCAAGGCTGGGCTACTTTAACCCCAGGATTTTCTTTTTGAAACTCCAGGCCCGCAGTCCAACAGGAACTGGTTAACCGGAGCCACCGAAAACCAGGGTCCCGGAGAGGAAATTAAATCTCAGGGTAAGAAACGGACACAAACTCACGTGGGCCCATGGGGCACGGCCTTGGAGAAGGTCTCAGGAAACTCCTGAAGAAGAAGAGTCCTTGTCCCAGTCTGGATCTTCAGATTGCAGGTTTCAAAATAAAAATTCTTTGAGGGGTGGGGGAGAAAATTAATTCCATTAAAACAGAGAGCAAAGAACATTTTCAAACAAAATAACGCAAGAGCCAATGATTCACTCTCAGTTACAACTCAGCAACATCCAAATACAAACAAGTCAAAGAGTTATAAAGCAGATTGAGACAGAGGGAACACACACGCACATTAAACCAGAGTGGGGACTAGCTCCGCACTCTGGAGGCGGTTTTCGGATTGGGTTCCTAGCCAGGTATATCCTGAACGAGCAGTTTGCAGACTCCACCCCTGGCATGTTGGGATGTCTCTCAATCTGCTCCCCAGGAGGCCTGTCCATTGATATGTTAATCCCAGGGCAGGACAACTTTCTGATTCTTCCTGTCCTTTGACGTGTTCATCCCAGGAAAACAATGTTTCAGCCATTTTCTGGTTAAGGTTAAAACTTTAACTCATCTTGTCGGGAATGTCACTGCAGTTCGAAATATCAAACACTAAACCCCCAACACAAGACTGTGCAAAGCATGTGGATTGTTACTGAGATTCCGTCTGTGATTTTTAGTGATGTCAGTGTGGATTGTGTAATCTGTGTGTGTGTGAGTGTTGCTGGTCCCATAATGTAACGCAAATGTCTCCTTGCAGCCTCTCAGTACGCCACTCATGGTCTCCTGGTACTTTTTGGATTGTCTGGAGAAGACATTGAAAGAATTAGAGTTAAACAATGCTAACACTAGCTGCACTGCGACGAGTATATGAGAGCTTATTCTTATCCAGGGGTGTATGTCCGCATTCAGCCCCCATTCCCACACTTGCTCCCACCATGTCGGATCTCTCAAGTGCTCTTCCATATCATTGATTAGCCTTTTAAACACCGCCTGTAACACGTAATGCTGATTCCTCACCTTTCGTAAGACACCTTTCAACTTTGTCAGACTTTCGGGAAGGTTGGGAATTGGGGCCTGCTTAGGTTCGTCATAGTGTTCCAGGGCATGGTGGAGTGTGTCGGAGGGGTTGACTGAGACCTGACCCCTTTGTTGGACGTACATCATTCACGCGTGTCTGATAGTAACTGGGAGCCGGGGTTCCCTTGTATCCTGAGCGGGTGTGATGGTTTTCTCTGTGGGTAATTTCTAATATACAACCCTCCGTTCGGTTGTACCCGCATTTGTCCAGCACCCCCCCCCGTTCCAACTGGATGGGAGCTAATTGTGAGGCTACCTTTCCTCCTGCACCCGCTCAGTGATTCCCCGTGTATGCCCTCATTCTTGCATATGGCATGCATATCTATGGGGTAGTACCGGAGGGAGTCATTGTCTCAGATTAACCCAATGTTCTCCACTTGGTACTGAGGGTGTGGGCCCGTGTCTGCTGTGACTGAGGGGATTGCCCATACCTATCACGTTCATTTGGTTTGAGGTGCACTTCTGAATCACCGCATACACCCTGGTCACTCCTTTCAATGTACATGCGTCGATGACGCCTGGGTTCTTGTCCATCCCCCACAACCGGGCACTGTTGATCCAGCCCGGTACCTCCCCACTTTGGATCTGGCCCAGATTGTGTCTTAATTGCCCGATCATCCACCGGCCGTAAGCTGGCTTTTTTGGGTGCTGTCCTCTTGTCGTTCCTCCCTTTCTGTTAATTGGCTGGTGGCTTTAGCATGGGTCTCTATAACGTGTACGCTTTCCAATACAGATGCCACACTCTTGCCCCCTAGGGCCGCTGCCGTTTCACCACCCCTCGCTACTCTTATGAGCAAGCTGCCTCATGATCCCTTTAAGATTCGTGACCTCGGAGTTGATTCCTTGAATGTCGAGAGAGTTTACCAGGGAAGTCCCTGTGTTCACCCTTGTCAGTACATTGTTAACTAACTCTCTCTTCTGGTGGTGCCCTGAATCTAGTGGCTCCCGTGGCGTCGGCCGCCTGATTAATCACAGCCTTACTCAGTAATTTGTACAGTTTTCGTAGGGGCGCTTGGTTTCTGCAATACTCTGGCAGTCGCATACCTGCCAGGTTCACAATTACCTGTACAATTTCATGTTTAACATTATCATACAAGAGTTCACCGTCCGTATACAGTACCAGTCCATTCTGTGGCCCAGGGGTCATGTCTGGGCAAGATAGTCTCTGTGGTGTCGTCGTGTCCTGTGATAGCAGGGTGGTGTCGGTCCGGGGGTCCGCCGTTGCAGTCAACTCTCCGTGTTTGGCCCTCAAGATCCAATGCCAGGTATCTGTCATTCCCAAGTCTTCCTCCCCGGGACAGTGACCCCAGTTGTTGTTCTCCTGGGGTGTGAAGGTAAATTGCGAAAAATCTCTCACACACTGTAGCTTTCTCCTTTACGTCCCTCCTTGTGCACAGCCCACGGTGACCCTCCCCGTAGTTGAGGATTCCCCCTTTTGTCTTTCAGATGGCCGGTCCTCCAGATCGGGAATGAATCCTAAACCACTTGGCTAACACAGTACGGACTGCTCGTTGCCCGTTTTCCCCCCGCTGCCTGGTAATTTAGTCTTTCTTACTTACATCATACCTTTTCAGTTGCGACCAGTGTTTCCACCTAGCTTTTCCCTTCATATCGGCGCAGGCACGTGAATAATTCCGTACGGTCCAGTCCATTTTGGGGCAAAACCTGGTTGGCTAGGGGTGATTTGAACAAACACCATGTCTCCGACCTCAGCCGGTGGTGACGGGGGTCCCCCTTTTGTCCTCTCTTCTAAATCCCTGATAGCCTGTTGGTCCTTCACTTCCTGTTGTAATTCCTTTAGCTGTCCATCCAATTGCTTAATATCGTTTTTAATTTTATCTCTGATGGGTCCCATATCCTCACTTCCGGTGGCTCTGCCCTCTGGCAAGCGCATCGCCCTCCCGGTCAGCAACTCATAAAGGGGTTTATCTTAAATCCAGCATTTTTCAGTGTCCTTATGACTATCAGAGGAGAGCTCCGATGTGGCCCCTTTCCGATTCTGACGCTATTAGGATATCATCTGCATATTATAAGATTGTACTGTTGTTAGACTCTACGTCGCACGGACTCAGCTTCTCACTCGTGACCCGATGGAAGATGTTGGGGCTGTTGTGGAATCCCTGTGGGAGCCTCGCCCATGTTCACCGTCTCCCTCCCACTGTGAAAGCGAATTTATCTTGGGATTCCTGGTCCAGTGGTATCGACCAAAATCCATTGGCTACATCTAACACTGTAAATATTTTATGTTCGGGTTTTTACAATTAAAGCACACCTCGGGTTTAGGAACGGCTGCTGCAGTGGCCACCATTTCAGTGGGGTCTGTAACCTCACTGCCGACACCTTTATCTTAGTTTTCCCTATGTGGTTATCTACCCCGGTGGCCCATCTTCCTCGATCATATGTGTTCTTGTCTACTAGCCCGGGCCCGGTGTCTAGGATCGCCTGGTGGGCCCGGTGTCTAGGATCGCCTGGTGGGCCCGGTGTTTAGGATCGCCTGGTGGGCCCAGGCCTGGTGTTTAGGATTGCCTGGTGGGCCAGGCTAAGGCCATCCTTGTACAATTGCATAATCTGTACATCGTCTCGGTTCAGCGCAGCACCTACAACCCTGTAGTTACAATATGCCTCAAACCTCCGATTGCCATATTCATGGGCACTCTCGCCCTTTTCTTGTTTTACTCCAGTCACTGTATTCCAATTAACTGGGGCTTGCCCTAAGTCTTGTGCCATTTCTGCTCTAAAGGCTCGGAAATCAGCTTGCTGCTGTGCCTGGTCTGCCTGGTTGTCCGGGCACCAGGGGCACATGCTCTATCTTAATTGGGGCCACGGGTTACGGGGGTGGTGATTCCCAACCCGCTTCCCGTTGTTCCTCATATCCTGCTGCTTGTTCCACCAGCCCGTTCCAATCTACATTATCTGCGTATTGTGCAGCTACTGGTGGCTGTGGTAAAGCTGCCGAAACTGACATGAGATTTTTTGCCTGGACCAGCTCTTCATTTTGGGATTTGTTGGCCAACATTCGATTTACTTTCTTACTTAACTCTACGTGTTGTCTTAACATTAGGATCCAGGCTTCATCATCTTTGTCTTTTTTCTGATTATCCCACCATTTTCTCTGATCAGCGGGTGAGTCAAATGGGTTCCAATTGTTCTTTATCATTTTGCCTATCGATTTCTTATTTTTGTCAGCTCAATGCTGTGTCAAGGATCCCTCTGGTCCCCACTCGAGTTTGTCACCACTGGCCATCTCTGGGTAAGACGGTCGGGGTATAGTTGTTGTCAGCGGTATGGTTCTTACCCTGGGTCCTTTCTGACCGAACTCGTTACTTGCGGCTAATACCGGATGTAATTATAACAATCTATAAGACAAGCGAACTACCCCACCCTTACCACCCCTTGAACTATTGCCTGGAGCCCAGGTTTCTGATACGTGGGGCGCCTGACGGTTCCTGGATCGGGACGGAGTCGGATTTAGTATGAATAAAAATGAATTCACACTGACTCATCCCATTTCCCCGTCGGTGTCCTGCATCCTTCGGGCCCTGCTCGCAGCACCAATTGAAAGGTCCGAGGAATACTCTGGGACAAAATTTCAACACTCGGAGTCCAGATGCAATATTCAAGTGGTTCCTTTATTACACATGCAGGGAGAAAATGCTGGGAAATTCGGGCGCTTCTCCACCGAGGTTGAAATGAGCACAGTTTATATATCTTTTACTATCAGTTACAACTTAATGGTATTCGTTAGACAAAGGCCACAGCACAATGACCCCCCCGGTGGGCTGATAATTGTGTTCTTGTACAGTAATTGCAGTGCAGGGACTGGGCATTGTCCTTTTGAAGATTGCTATCAGACGGTGCGAAATGGGCTTCCCCATCTCTTGATTGAGTTATCCCGTGTCCCCGCCCGTGTGTCTCCCATTTCCTAACTGCAAATTTACAGCTGAGCCCTTTGTACAAGTTTATAGCTTTCATGTAAGGCTGCGACTGTTTGTGTATGCTTTGGTGCCTTAGCTGCTGGTCCTGGCTAGTACTTTAAAATAAATCCAAATTTTCTGCATCTTCAACGTCGATGTCCTTTTGAAGTTCAAGACTATGCTCATCACAGTTGACAACATTTTGAATCTTTGTATCAACTGCAAATGTTGAAGTCGTGCCCTGCAAACCACAGTCTAGAGCATTAATATATATCAGAAAGAGCAAGGGCCCCACAACTGACCCCTGAGGAACCCCACTACAAACCTTCCTCCAATCTGGAAAACAACCATTTATCACTACTGTTTCCTGTCACTCAACCAATTTCTTATCCAAGTGCCTACTTTCCCTTTTATTCCAGGAGCTAGAATTTTGCTCACAAGTCTGTTGTGTGGCACTGTCTCAAATGCCTTTTGAAAATCCATATACACCACATCAACAGCATTTCCTTCATCAGCCTTCTCTGTTACCTCCGCAAAACTCCAAGTTAGTTCAACATGATTTTCCCTTGATGAAGCCATGCTGACTTTCCTTAATTATCCTGCACTTGTCTAGGTGATTATTGATTTTATCCGGTACTATAGTTTCCAGAAGTTTCCCTACCACTGAGGTCAAACTGACTGGTCTGTAGTTGCCAGCTTTATCCTTGCAACCCTTTTTGAACAAGGGTGTAACATTCACAATTCTCCAGTCCTCTGGCACCTCGCCGGTGTCTAAGGAAGACTGGAAGACTCGGATGCATCTCATCCGGTCCTGGTACCTTATCTGTTTTAAGTAAAGATAGCCTTTCCAACACCACCTTCCTATCAATTGTAAATTCTTCTACTGTACCAGTTACCTCCTCTCTCACCTCGGCCTGGGTAGCATCGTCTTCCTTTGTAAAGACAGACGTTACTTGTTCAATACCTCCACTATTTCTCCAGCCTCCACGTGCAAGTCCCGTTTGTTGTCCCTAATCCGCCCTACCCTTTCTTTTACCAACCTTTCTTTTTATATACATGTTGATAGAAGACCTTGAAATTCCCTTTTATGTTCGCTGGAAGCTTCTTTTCAGGCTCTCTCCTTGCTTTTCTTATTAGTTTCTTCACTTCCCTTTTGGTCTTTCTATATTTAGCCTGATTGTCGATTGTAGTTTCCACCTGACATATGTGCACTCCTTCCATTTCAACCTCACCTCCATCTCTCATCATCCAGGGGCGTTCTGGATTTATTTGTCCGACCTTTCCCTGCAAGGGAATATACCTTGACATTGTCTACAATACTTTCTCTCTGAACATGGTCCATTGTTCAGCCACTGTCTTTTCCGCCAACATTCGATTCCAACTCACTTGACTCAGGTGCATTGTCATCTCATCGAAGTTGTCTTTCCCCCAATTAATTATCCCTGCTCTGGATTGTTCTCTGTCCTTTTCCATGGGCAATCTAAACCTTATGATACAATGATCACCGTCCCCTCGAGGCTCTCCCAGTGATATTTGACCACTTGGGCCAACTCATTGCCCAGAAGCAGGTCCAGCAGTGCCTGCCCTCTGGTTGGATTGGAAAGATGCTGCCGCCGAAAATGATCTTAAGCACATTCCAGGAACTCTGGCCCCTCTTGTCCCTTTGCACTATTCCTATCCCAGTGTGAATTTGAATAGTTGAAGTCCCCCATTACGATTACTCTATAATTCTTGCACCTCTATGAAATTACTTTGCAAATTTCTCTCTCCACATCCCTTCCACTAGTTGGCGATCTATATACTACACTGATCAATGTCATTGCAACTTTTTCATTCCTTAGCTCTAGCCAGAGAGATCCTGTCCTTGACCCCTCTGGGACATCCTCTCTTTCCAGTACTGTAAAGCCACCTTTAACCAATATCGCCGCTCCCATCCACCCCCGGCCGTTTCCCCCCTTTCCTGTCTCTCCCAAACACCGAGAATATTTAATGCCCAGTCCTGCCCTTCTTTGAGCCAAACCTGTCGCATCGTGGCCCTGCCTGCTGTTTTGGGAACTCTGGCCATCATGTCAGGGTTAGGTTCCCCTCTGGAACTGGTGCTTTCCCCTCTGGATAGCTAGCTGTGTGCCTGCCGTCAGCATTGCTGACCTGGGCTTGTGGATTACTGGATGTCAGCTTTGCCTCAGCTCCTACATCTGGTTCATCTGCTGCTTATGCCTTTGTCACCAGAATCCTTTTCGACACATGGAGAATTTGTGCCACACAGTACTGCTTCTGGCAGCTGGAGATTCGCACGGTTTCCCTTCTCGGCAATGACAGTGTACAGCTTGGGGTAAAATGGTGTATCCGTTCTCCCTCAGATTCTTTTGTCTCAGCAGTATTTGATCAGACTGTCTCGTGCCCCCCCACCGCCCGCCTTCAGTGGTCTCCATAAAGCTTTGCAGCAGCCTCTGCATTTTTTCAGCATCATGATCTCAGACCTCCTGATCTACACTGATCTCCCTCAGCTCTGGCATCTTGCTGTTGCTTTGTATCCAAGTAGCAGCTCAGCTGGTCTCTTCCTGTTGTGTGTGTCTGTGTGGAGTTGTTCAGTACATGGCCACTAAGTTTTTTCAGGGTTTTAACCTCCAAATCCACTCACCCAATATTAGTTTGTTCTTTTGAGACTTTAACCATTCAGGCAACAGAACACAATCTAGTAATGTAACTCAGGAACGTTTATTAAGCACCAAAAATAAGAATTAACCAATTAGGCAGTGAATTTACTGACTTAATACAGTTTTTACTTCTCCATTCAAGCTAGGCTCACTTGCTCTCTCTCTCTCCCGTCTCTCTCCCCCTCCCCCCTCTCTTTCTCCCTCTCTCTCCCCCTCCCCCCTCTCTCTCTCCCCCTCCTTCCCCCTTTCCCTCTCTCTCCCCCTCCTTCCCCCTTTCCCTCTCTCTCCCCCTCCCCCCCTCTCTCTCTCTCTTTCTCCCTCTCTCTCCCCCTCCCCCCTCTCTCTCTCCCTCTCTCTCCCCCTCCCCCCTCTCTCTCTCCCCCTCCTTCCCCCTTTCCCTCTCTCTCCCCCTCCTTCCCCCTTTCCCTCTCTCTCCCCCTCCCCCCCTCTCTCTCTCTCTTTCTCCCTCTCTCTCCCCCTCCCCCCTCTCTCTCTCCCTCTCTCTCCCCCTCCTTCCCCCTCTCCCTCTCTCTCCCCCTCCCCCCTCTCTCTCTCTCCCGTCTCTCTCCCCCTCCCCCCTCTCTCCCTCTCTCTCTCTCTCCCCCTCCACCCCTCTCTCTCACTCCCCCTCCCCCCCTCTCTCTCTCTCCCCCTCCCCCCACCTTTTCTCTATCAGTTCTGTGGTCTACTGCTCCCAGTTCAATCTTCAAATTCATAGTGCCTGACAGCTTAAAGCTGGTGCTTTTAACTCTTTCCAAAGTACAACCCATGTGCATGATGAGTTCTATTTTTGGATTATGTTAGGAGAGTGTGGTGCCCAACACTACTGATTAACATTTAGACTCATTCACCTAAATGTTACAAATTAATTTTTAAAATAGTGAAAGTGCAAATTGGTACATAGCGTCATAGAAATTACAAAGTTACAGAAAGTACAAACAGTCTACACAAATGCATATATCAGTGCATAGAGATTACTGCTGTATTAAACTTAAGGTAACAAGGTTACCTTGAGGTCACCCCACCAGCCTCTGCATTCGAAGGATCATCCTGCGCCATTTCCGCCAACTCCAGCATGATGCCACCACCAAACACATCTTCCCTTCACCCCCCCGGTGGCATTCCGCAGGGATCGTTCCCTCCGAGACACCCTGATCCACTCCTCCATCAGCCCCAACACCTCAACCCCCTCCCACAGCACCTTCCCATGCATCCGCAGAAGGTGCAACACCTGTCCCTTTACTTCCCCTCTCCTCACCGTCCAAGGGCCCATACACTCCTTTCAAGTGAAGCAGCATTTCACTTGCACTTCCCTCAATTTAGTCTACTGCATTCACTTCTCCCAATGGGAGAGACCAAACGCAGACTGGGTGACAGCTTGGAGGAACACCTCCGGCCTGTCTGCAAGTATGACCCAGACCTCCCTGTCGCTTGCCATTTCAACACTCCACCCTGCTCTCATGCCCGTCCTTGGCTTGCTGCATTGTTCCAGTGAAGCTCAACGCAAACTGGAGGAACAGCACCTCATCTTCCGACCAGGTACTTTACAGCCTTCCGGACTGAATATTGAGTTCAACAACTTTAGATCATGAACTCTCTCCTCCATCCCCACCCCCTTTCCGATTCCCCTTTTTCCAGTAATTTATATGTATTTTTCTTTTCCCACCTATTTCTATTATTTTTCAATGTATTTCCATCCATTGTTTTATCTCTACCTTTTAGCCTATTTCGATCCCTTCCCCCCACCCCACCCCCACTAGGGCTATCTGTACCTTGCTCGTCCTGCTTTCTACCCTTAATGTCACCATTAGCACATTTCTTAGCTAATATCACCACCGTGAACACCTCTTTGGCCTTTTGTCTATGACATCTTTTGGCAATCTCCACCTATCACTGGTCCTTTATCCAGCTCTACCTGTCCCACCTCCCCTTAAACCAGCTTATATTTCACTTCTTTTCTATTTTTTCTTAGTTCTGGTGAAGAGTCATACAGACTTGAAACGTTAACTGTGCTCCTCTCCGCAGATGCTGTCAGACCTGCTGAGTTCCTCCAGGTATTTTTGTTTTTGTTTTGGATTTCCAGCATCTGCAATTTTTTGCTTTTATCTTAAGGTAACAAGGTACAGGTACAAGATATAGACTAATATATCACAGGTTCATAAAGAATAAAAGTCACAGGAACTACACAGCTACAAAAACCGATTACAGAACTTCACTAAATTTACAGAGACGAGGATGGTTATATATTTACAACACTCCCAGTTTAAAAAGACTAAGCTGGTTCTGATTAATTGTTTAGAACCTTGCAGTTGTTTTACTTCACACAATAAACCTTTTAAATTTCTTCATTTAAATTTTGAAATGCAATCTGAATTTCAATTGCTAGGAAGCACAATGACGCTACATTCTAATCGAATCAACATTGACTGACTTCAGAGCACTGGCTTGGGGCCGTGTGGTGTGTCCACTCGATCAAGTGTGGATCTGACTTTTAACAAGGGCCTAGTCATGTGATGCACTAATGTCCTGTATTGACTACAATTCAGCAAAGTCATGTTGGGTTAATTGATGAACATACTTCGATTGGTTGATCACTAAACATAACTGAACTACAAGCTAATTATTAAAGCTAAACTTTCTACAAATCCCCACCCTGAGGATAAAAGGCTTCAGCATTTGATGGCTCACATAACAATTCTGTCCCTGCTTTTTGGAGCAGCCCAGCTCAAATCAGTTGTGCCTCTCTGAAGTCTCCGGGTGAGGTGTTTGTTTTTTTAATTGATGGGATGTGGGTGTCGCTGGCTCGGCCAACATTTATTGCCCATCCCTAATCGCGTTTAGCTGGACTTTTCACAAACCTTCACTCCCTCCACCACCGATGCACAGTAGCAGCAGTGTGTACCATCCCCAAGATGCACTGCAAAAATTCACCAAGGCTCCTTGTACTGCACCTTCCAAACCCACCACCGCTACCACCTAGAAGGAGAAGGGTAGCAGACACATGGAATCACCACCACCTGGAAGCTCCCATTCAAGCCCCTCACCATCCTGACTGGGAAATATATCACCTTTCCTTCACTGTCACTGGGTCAAAACCCTGGAACTCCCTCCCTAACAGTGCTATGGATGCACCTACACCACATAGACTGAAGCAGTTCAAGAAGGCAGCTCACCATCACCTTCTCAAGGGTAACTAGGGATGGGCAATAGATGCTGGTCTAGGCAGTGATGTCCACACCCACGAATAAGTCTTCACCCCTTTGTAGTGCCAGGTTAGGCCGCATTCACTGAGCTACGATGATCTGTGAGACCCTCTGGGGATTGGACTGGAGCGTTCTGCCAGATCTGTCGAGGCTTCAGAATCGCATCTTCAAGATGCCAATATTCTCCTCTACCAACGTGCAGGTAGCGGTATGAGGCTCACTAACTTAACTGTTTAATTGATGTCTAGATGTCTTCTAGAATTCTTATCTGCCTGTGCTTGGTACAAGTTAATTTTAAAAAATGGTGAAAGTACAGAGTGACACGTTGCCTTACAGAAATTACAAAGTTACAGAAGGTACATACAGTCTACAGAAATACATATAGGCCAGACTTTTCACCTGGGCGGGCGTGCGCCCGACTTGAACAAGTGTAAAATGACGGGCGATGGCGGCGGGCGAGTGTCCTGGTGTCATCGCGCACTCGTGCGATATTTCGCTCGGCGGACCCACGCAGAAGTCGGAGCCGCGCCTGCCATTGATAAAGAGGCCAGTTAAGGCCCTTAGCAACTCAGCTGATGCTGATTGAATGTTCCCCGTGCGACTTGTCAGTCCTTGCACAGGCAGGTGGGCAGCCCACAATTCGCTAAACCTCATCCACGTGCGGCATAAGAAGGGTCAGCAGCATTGTCGATGTGAGTAGTGAGGAGTTTTGGAGATAACTTGCTGCTGGTGGCTTATTGGTACTTGTCAGCTGAATCTCTGATCGGGGCTTCATTCAGAGCATTTCCACACGTCATTCCAGGACTCGTTGGTGTCTTCCAGGCCCCCTGAGGATTCGGATCGTGTGGACCCTTCCAGGTATCAGACAGCCTTGTGGTCTCTGCTGGAGGCACCTCCTCTGAGGAGGGAGGGGCAGAAGGGGGAGGAGGCCAAGTGTCCCAATGCAGGTCCAGGGGAGTGACCTGCGGGAGGAGAGTTGCAGGCACAAGGGGCGCAGGGCCAGCAGGTAGTCCAAGGCACAAGGGGCCGCAGAAGATGCCACTATCCTGCTGCCAGGGTTTACAGGCAGTGATGTAGCTACTTCAATATGTCTGAGGTGCAATGCTGAAGGTGGCTCCATCGTTCCAGCGAGACTGTGACCTCCATTTGTCAGATGATCGGGCCTGAGATGACCTCCGACTGCGTGGATGGACACTTCATGCCAGTGGCTCTGAAGGTCACTGTGGCCTTCAATGTCTATGCCTCTGGCTCTTTCCAGGGCTCAGTGGAGCATCTGTGTGGAGCCTCCCAATCAGCTGTCCACAGTTGTGTCAAGCTGGTGACAGAAGCTCTGTTCAGGCGGGTATTGACTTCACTCATTTCCGTAAGACGAGGCCAGCCAGGCTGAGCGAGCCAGAGGCTTTGCAGCGATTACTGGGATGCCCTCCCATCCTGGGTGCAAGTGGGTAAGCCGGATGCCTTCGTCAACAGGAAGGGATTCCCCTCCATGAACGTGCAGATAGTGTGTGACCATAGGATGCAGATTCTGCAAGTCTATGCAAGGTACCCAGGCAGACCCCATGTCACTTACATCCTGAGACACTCCCAGGCGTCAAGGCTATTCAGTGCTACAGCCCATCTGGATTGATGGCTCCTGGGAGACTAGTGCTATCCCCTGAAAAGGTGGCTCATGATGCCTCTCCGTCATCCAAGAGCAGCAATACAACAGGAGCCAAGCCTCCAAAGGGGGGTGGTAAGAGAGGACCAAAAGACTTCAGAAGATGCGCTTCCGATGCCTGGACCGTTCGGGGGAGCACTACAATAACCCCCCAGAGCGGGTGTCACTGATAGTGCTTGCATGCTACGCTCTCCACAATCTGGCAATGGCAAAGGGGGACCCACTGGAGGAAGAGGATCTTGACACAGCTCCATAGGCCACAGATGATGAATCCCGGAGTGAGTCCGAAGAGGAGCACAGTGAGGAAAATGCTGAGGGTGTGGAGGGAGACTCAGTAACGTCTATGGAGGCAGGGATGCCTTGATCCAACGCTCCTTCAGCTAGGCTGCCAAATAAGAACTACCACCTCATGCCAGGGCTGCCACCTCCATCCTGGATCACAGAAATCACCCTTTCCTTGGGCCCCAAGATAGACGCAGTGCCTGTGCAATAAAGTTTTGAGCCACCCACATCCAGCATTACATACCGGCGTACCCTGCACCTACAAAATAAATGAAACAGACACACGCCAATAACACAAAAGCAAATATAATTTAATGTTGGAAGTCACATAGTATTGAAGGGAACAATATCCGCTGTTGGTGGTCACACCATTAAAACAAGATAAACAAAACAGGGAACAATAGATGACCGGTGACCAGTCCCTCTTGTTCTTAAGGTGCTTTAAACTTGCGTTTACGGGTGCTCTCCCCTCACTGGCACCGACATTGGAGACAGCCTGCTGACTCTGCTGTCCTGTTGGCCTTGATGATCTTGGTGTCATCCTCTGGCCAGTGGAGCCTGTGCTGGCCCCGCCTGGGAGGGAGCGGCCAGTGCCACGGCTGGCATCGTCCCAGTCATCGCAGCCTCATCAAATGTGACAGTCACTGGCAGAGGGATGGAGGAGCTGCTGCCATCATCCAGAGCGCCCTGAGAGGAGCCCGCAGAGACAACAAGAAGGTCGTGATCCAACGTGAGGTCGCTGTGCACCTCCCTGCTTGCTGCTGATGGATGGGCAGCTAGCTGGGATACTGGGTGCCTCATCCACTTCCCACACTGACACTGACCACTTGAGGTTAGCGTCTGTGTGAGGGCTTGCAGGCCTGAGCGCAACCCCAGGAACCCCTGATTCTGTCCCTGGAGCAGCCTCTCCATGAGACTCACCACTCTCCTCATGGAGGCGGCAGTGCGCTCAACCATGAGGGTCAACGCAGTGCCGCTGCTGCACCGGAACTCTTCCACAATGGAGACCACGGCACACATTCCCTCATTTATCCCCGCCAGATCCTTCCGCATATCCCACTCTCTGCCTCTGCCTGCACCTCAAGCGAGTGTGAAGCACAGTCACCACATGGTCCCATTGCGGAGTCCGAGTAAAGAGTGGCTCCACCGTGAGGATTCTCAACTGTGGCTGGTCTCCCTTCTCCTCAAACACCTTCAGGAACTGGGCACAGGCAGCAACATTCTTGAAGGTCACATTGAAGTATCCAGCGCTGGGCAAGTCCTGCAGACAGTAGGTCTCAGCAGCTTCAATTCCACAGGATTCCAAAAGGACTCTTTTAATGAAGAAGGCTCAGCCAATGGGTGTCCCTCCTTCGCTGTCCTTCACTGCCTCCCTAACGCTGGTTTGGGGCTTGACTGGTTGCAGCCATCACTCCTGTTCGGCACTGAAGCCTCTTCAAAGGAGGACAAACAACCACAGAAGAGCCTCCAATACCAAAGGGCAAAAAGGCCAAAAGCTTTGCTGAAAAGAAATGATACCCACAAAAACTACATTTGCACATATGCAGAAGCAACATGATCATGGTCTCTCCCTGCCAGGTATCAGCCCGAAGGACTTGCTCAGTTTCTCCAGCATTTTCATTTTTTACTCCCAATCATTTTATGATCGGCTGCCCATCTGGGCTTGAATGTGACATATTAAAGTGATAAGGACAGTGGGTGAAGGGGAGGTTACATCGCGCTGCCCAGTAACAGGAGGTGGTGGGTGGGTGTTGCTCGGGGTTGACTCTGGGGCTCCTGTTAGACTGAAACTTTATTAAACCAAACAATATCTTTTATATTCCAATTCAAACCAGTTAAAGTTAACAAAAGGCCAAAGTCTGTTCCCACTGGTGGACAATCATAGATTTGGAAATTAAAATGCATGTTGTTTATTTCACATCACTGTTCACTGTGTTTTGAATATCACCTCAAATCTTGTTTCTAACAACACTAATAATAATTTTGGAGATAAAAAGTAAAGATATTTGCCTTTTACCAAAAGAATCACCATGATCTTTCCAATCACTGGTGAGAAACGAACATTGGAATTACTGGATGGAAAGAAGACTTGGGGCAGAATTTTTTGCACCGGCGTTCGGGCGCATGCCCAACACGCTCGAGCGTAAGGTGACGCGCGAAGACCTTGGGCGAGCGTCCCAACGTCATCGCACACTCACGGATAGTTCAGTCAGCGGGCACGCATGGGAGTCAGAGCCGCTCCCGCCATTAATTAAGAGGCCAGTTAAGGCCCTTAAGCCAAGTGACACCGATTTAACGTTGCCAGTGCAAGTTTGCGCTCATCGCTCGGGCAGCCGACCATTCGCAAACCTCATCCACGGGCGGGATAATAAGGGTCAGCAGCATTTCCAGTGTGAGTAATGAGGGGTTTTGGCAATAGTTTGTTGCTGGTTGCTTATCGGTACTTGGCAGCTTCATCTCTGTTCAGGGCTTCATTTCAGGACTCACTGGTGTCTCCCAGGCCCCCTGACGATTTTGATCGTGTGGCCCCTTCTAGGTATCAGACAGCCTCCTGTTACCTTGGTCATGGGGATTGTGGTCTCCGCTGGGCAGCATCTCCTCTGAGGAGGAAGAGAGAGGCAGAAGGGGGAGGAGGCCAGGTGTCCCAATGCAGCTTCCAGGGGAGTGACCTGCGGGAGGAGAGTTGCAGGCACAAGGGGCGCAGGGCCAGCAGGTAGTCCAAGGCAGAAGGGGCTGCAGGTGCCGCCACTATCCTGCTGCCAGGGTTTACAGGCTGCGATGCAGCTACCTCAATATATCCAAGGTGCAATGCTGAAGGACCTGCAGATCTGACTGTGGGTGGACACCCCATGCCAGTGTCTCTGAAGGTCACTGTGGCCCTCAACTTCTATCCATTGGCTCTTTCCAGGGCTCAGTGGGAGATCTATGTGGAGCCTCCCAATCAGCTGTCCACAGTTGTGTCAAGCTAGTGACAGAAGCTCTGTTCAGGCGGGTATTGACTGTCATTCATTTCTGTATGGATGAGGGTAGCCAGGCTGAGTGAGGCAGAGGCTTCGCAGTGATTGGTGGATGCCCCCATGTCCAGGGTGCCATCCACTGACACACATGTGGCCATCAAGGTGCCAGTGGGTAAGCCGGGAGCCTTCGTCAACAGGAAGGGATCTCACTCCATGAACGTGCAGATAGTGTGTGACCATAAGATGCAGATTCTGCAAGTCTGTGCAAGGTACCCAGGCAGCTCCCGTGACCCGTACACCCTGAGACTCTCCCAGGCGCCGCGGCTTTTCAGTGCTCCAGCCCGGCTGGATAGATGGCTGCTGGGTGACAAGGGCTATCCGTTGAAAAGGTGGCTCATGACTCCTCTCCGTCACCCAAGAACAGAGGCCGAACAGCATTACAACAGGAGCCACACTTCCACAAGGGTGGAGGGGATAGAGAAGACCATATCTTCAGAAGATGCGCTTCCAATGCCTGGACTGTTCAGGGGGAGTACCACAATAACCCCACTAGAGCGGGTGTCACTGATAGTGCTTGCACGCTGCACCCTCCACAATCTGGCAATGGCAAGGCGGGACCCACTGGAGGAAGAGGATCTTGAGGGAGCTCCACAGGCCACATATGATGAATCCCGTAGTGAGTCAGAATAGGAGCGCAGTGAGGAGAACGCTGAGGGTGTGGAGGGAGACCTCTCTAATCTCCGGTGTGGCAGGCACACCAGGGATGCCTTGATCCAACGCTCCTTCAGCTAGGCTGCCAAATAAGAACTACCACCACATGCCAGGGCTGCCACCTCCATCCTGGATCACAGAAATCACCCTTTCCCTGGTCCCCAAGATACACTCAGTGCCTGTGCAATAAAGTTTCGAGCCACCCACATCCAGCATTACATACCGGCGTACCCTGCACCTACAAAATAAATGAAACAGACTCACGCCAATAACACAAAAGCAAATCTAGTCTGATGTTGGAACTCACATGGCTTTGAAGGGAACAATATCCGCTGTTGGTGGTCACACCATTAAGTAAAGAAAAACAAAAAGAGAAACAAAAGATCACCCATGACCAGTCCCTCTTGTGCTTAAGGTGCTTTAAACTAATGTTTACAGCTGCTATGCCTAGGTGCTCCCCACTCGCTGGCACCGACATTGGAGACAGCCTGCTGACTCTGCTGTCCTGTTGGCCTTGATGATCTTGGTGTCATCCTCTGGCCAGTGGAGCCTGTGCTGGCCCCGCCTGGGAGGGAGCGGCCAGTGCCACGGCTGGCATCGTCCCAGTCATCGCAGCCTCATCAAATGTGACAGTCACTGGCAGAGGGATGGAGGAGCTGCTGCCATCATCCAGAGCGCCCTGAGAGGAGCCCGCAGAGACAACAAGAAGGTCGTGATCCAACGTGAGGTCGCTGTGCACCTCCCTGCTTGCTGCTGATGGATGGGCAGCTAGCTGGGATACTGGGTGCCTCATCCACTTCCCACACTGACACTGACCACTTGAGGTTAGCGTCTGTGTGAGGGCTTGCAGGCCTGAGCGCAACCCCAGGAACCCCTGATTCTGTCCCTGGAGCAGCCTCTCCATGAGAGTCGCCACTCTCTCAATGGAGGAGGAAGTGCGTTCGGCCATGAGGGTCAACACAGTGCTGATGCTCCACAGGGACTCCTCCATACTGGAGACCATGGCACGAATACCCTCGTGTATCTCCGCCAGATCCTCCCGCACATCCCGTTGGACATCCAGCATCTGTCGCCTAATGGACAACTCCAGAGACTCATCATCAGCCCTGAGCACTCTCTGCCTCTGCCTACACCTCAAGCGAGTGTGAAGTGCCTTCACCAATGTGCACTGAGATACTATCTGCCGAACTGATGCCCACCGAGGTGCTGGTATCTGCGCTGGTGTCTGGTTCAGAGAGTGGGTGTGGCGGATGTGCTTGGGGAGCATGGTGGTCCTCTGGGGTCAGGTATAGCTCCTGGGGGTTGTGTGCTTCGCTGCTTGGTGGCAGACCTAGGGGAGAATGAGGACAAGTCATTAGTTTAATGCATGCCAGGCACCCTGGTGAGACAATGGCGATGTGCATCATGGTGCCATCATCATTCAGTGGCCTATGGAGACTCCAGTCTGGAGGCTACCATGAATAATGAGACTACATGTTTGCACCATCCGACACTCTCACCTCAGTGCACTGCACTCTTACCTTCACCTGGCACTCCCAGCCTCTCCATGGCTGGTTAATTGAGATGCGTGGCACCTCTCAAGCTCCAAGTCCTCCTGCTCATTGTGGGAGAGGCTGAGAAGGTGTGGGGGTCCTCCGCCTGTCCGTGACCTCTCAATATTGTTATAGGATATCTTTTCCTGAAAGGACAGAGGAGCATTGATTGGTCCACTCTCTCCCTGCAGCACCATTGCAGCCTGGCCAACCCCACCTGAGGAGCACCTCACAGGGCTCATCCGAGTTGGGGGCCTCATGCCGCAAGGCACTCAGTCCAAGCAGCCAAGACTCAGCCCCTGGGACAGCTCCGGTGTCGTAGACAGTTGGCAGTCACACTGTAAAACCCCTGAGCTCCACGAGGAGACGGCCAGCCCTTAACATTTCACCACACTGACCCATGCCAACATGGTACTCGCCCTTCCTGAGCGCAGCAGGTCATTAAACCACATCGTGGCTGCTCACCCGGGCTGCCACCTCCTCCCATGCCCTCTTGCTGAGGTGCAGTGGCCTCCTCCTCCTATCTCTGGGGATAAGGGTGTCCCTCCTGGCAGCCACCCCCTCCAGGAGGACGACGAGGCACTCGTCCGAAAAACAGGGTACCGAGTGACCAGCCGACCTCCTCTCCCGCCTGGTCTCTGCATCCTCGTTTGCAGCCATGTCCTTGCAGCAACTCTGACCCGGGCAGCCTCCCTGGCGCTGCCTGCGTCGTTCTTGAACTGGCTGCCGGGTCGCCATTGGACCCAGCGGCCAACAGGCCCCCGCCTGCCCCTTCTCAAACATTTCTGCAGCTGGCGTTCACGCTGGGGGGACAGTTAAGGCCTTAATTGGTCCGCACAGTGTGAAATCGTGGTCACAGCCCACTCGTGGGCAGTGGTCCATTTCCCAGCCGCTCCCGCTCACCCTGCAAATCCTGCCCAACGTGGGCAAAATTCTGCCCTTAAGGTTCATCCAGTTCACCACCTGTGGTAGTTGCATGATAGGATGTTGATGGAGTTGTTCACTAATCACAGCGATCAAACTCTTATCAATTTGTCTCCAACAGGCCCAGGTATAAGGTGAGCAAAACTCCCAGGCCAGAATTTTGAGCTCGGTGTGCAGGCGCCCGCCCGACATGCCCGACTGTGATATAAAGCGAGTTGACCTCAGCCGAGCGCACTCTCAGCATATTTTGCTAGGTGGGTGCACGATGGGGTTGGAGGCGCACCGTCCATTAATTAACTGGCCAGTTAAGGCCCTTGAGACACTGAGTGTCCCGGACTTTACGTAGCCCGTGCGATTTTCAGGCTACCGCATGGGCTAAATGTGCTGGCGTGCAGGCCACATTGACAAAAACCTCATCCACGAGTGGGGTAAGAGGGGTCAGAGAGCTTGTAAATGTGAGTAGTTTGTAGTTTAGGATATAACTTGCTGCTGGTTGCTTGTGTGAATAAGGCATCTTCATTTCGCTTCAGAAGTGCTTTGACAGAAATAAGAGGCTTCAGTTCAGGACTCAGTTTTGTTTTCCAGGCTCCCGGAGGATTCATAACATTTGAGGCCTTCCAGGTATCAGACAGCCTTGGCTTACCCTGCGAAAAGGGATTGTGATCTCCGCTGGAGGCCCCTATTCTGAAGAGGAAGAGAGGGGTAGAAGAGGGAGGAGACCAAGTGTCCCTATTCAGCCTCCAGGCTGACCTGTGGGAGGAGAGGCACAGGCACATGGGTGCGGGGCCAACAGGACGTCCGAGGCAGAAGGGACCGCAGAAGATGCCACTAACCTGCTGCCAGGGTTTAAAGACGGCGATGCAGCTACTCAATATGCCTGAGGTGCAATGCCAAAGGAGGCTCCGTGTCTCAAGGGAGACAGTGACCTCCACCTGTCAGATGATCGGCCCTGAGATCCGTTCCAACTGTGTGGGTGGACACCCCATGCCAGTGGCACTGAAGGTCACTGTGGCCCTCAACTTCTATGCCCTCCGGTATAGAAGGGGTCAGTGGGTGATCTATGTGGAGTCCCCCAGTCAGCTGTCCACAGTTGTGTCAAGCTGGTGGATGCTCTGTTCAGGCGGGTACTGTACTTTATTCACTACCGTACGGACGAGGCCAGTCAGGCAGAGCGAGCCAGAGGCTTTGCAGTGATTGTTGAGTTCCCCCACGTCCAGGGTGCAATCGACTGCACACGAGTGGCCATCAAGGCACCAGCGGGTGAGCCGGGAGCCTTCGTCAACAGGAAGGGATTCCACTCCATGAACGTGCAGATAGTGTGTGACCATAGGATGCAGATTCTGCAAGTCTGTGCAAGGTACCCAGGAGGCTCCCATGACCCGTACACCCCGAGACTCTCCCAGGCGCCGCAGCTCTTCAGTGCTCCAGCCCGGCTGGATGGATGGCTGCTGGGTGACAAGGGCTATCCCCTCAGAAGGTGGCTCATGACGCCTCTCCGCCATCCAGGAAGAGAGGCTGAGCAGCAGTACAATAGGAGTCATGGCACCACAAGGGCGGTGATAGAGACAACCATCGGTCTTCTCAAGATGCACTTCCGATGCCTGGACCGTCCAGGGGGCACACTCCAGTACCCCCCAGATCGTGTGTCACTGATAGTGGTTGCATGCTGGACTCTCCACAACCTGGCATCGGAAAGGGGGGAATCAGTGGAGGATGATGTTGCCACAGCTGCTCTGGCAGCAGACAGTGAGTCCAGTCGTGAGTCCGAGGACGAACACGGTCAGGAGAACGCTGAAGAGATAGATGCCGACCTGGGCAACCTCCAGGGAAGCAGGGACACTCGGGAGGCTTTGATCTACTGTTCCTTCAGCTCGCCTACCACACATGAACCACCACCACATGGCAGGGCTGGAGGCTCCATACTCAATACCTGAGAGCAATAGTTGCTTGGTCAGCAACATGCACTATGTGCCATTTCAATAAAGCTCAGTGACAAACAGTCACTCATAACATCATGGATTCCCCTTCACCTGCAGAACTAATGAAGCACCCAGAGGCTTGTTGAGAACCAACCCATTTAATGCTTTACAGCTTGGCATACAGAAATTAAACTAAATGAAAATGTGTTCCACACCAGCACCAACTTAACAGGAACTTAAAAGCGGGACAAAAGAAAACGACTAGTGTTAAGCCCGTGTTGTGCATAAAGTGCTTTACATTTACACTGGCGGGTGCTACGTCTTGGTGCTCCCCCCTCGTTGACACTGGCATTGCAGACAGCCTGCTCACTCTGCTGTCCTGTTGGCCTTGATGACCTTGGTGGGCATCCTCTGGCCATGGAGCCTATGCTGTCCCTGCCTGGGAGGGAGTGGCCAGTGCCATGGCTGGCATCTCCCCAGTTGCCGTAGCCTCACCAGACGCCACGGTCACTGGCAGAGGGGTAGAGGAGCTGCTGCTCACGGAGCCTCCCAGAGCGGCCTGAGAGGAGCTCGCAGAGACGACAGGCAGTTGGTGCGCCACCGTCAGGTCACTTTGGACCTCCCTGCTCACCACTGATGGATAGTCGCCTAGCTGGGATACTGGGTACCAATCCATCTCCCACACTGACGGTGACCACCTGAGGTCATTGCCGGTCATTGAGGGCTTGCAGGTCTGAGCGCATCCCCAGGAAGCCCTGGTTGTTCTCCTGGAGGAGCCTCTCCATGAGAGCTGCCACTCTCTCTATGGAGGAGGCAGCGCACTCGGCCATGAGGGTCGTTGCATTGCTCATGCTCCGTATGGACTCCTCCACAACGTAGACCATGGCACGCATTCCCTCATGTATCTCCGTCAGATCCTCCCACACAACCTGCTGGACTTCCAGCATCTGCTGTCTCAGGGACGACACCAGAGGCTCATCAGCAGCCACTGACTGAGCATGTTTCTGGTCCCCAGCCGTCCTCCAACTGCGAGCGCCCTGGACGTGCTCTGCCTCCGCCTACACCTCAAGCGAGTATGAAGTGCCCTCACCGCTGTGCACCGAGTTTCTAGCTGACAATCTTATTCTCACTGAGGTGCTGGTATCTGCGCTGGTGCCTGCCTGGCTGAGAGGGTGTGGCGCTGGTGCCTGCCTGGCTGAGAGGGTGTGGCACTGGTGCCTGCCTGGCTGAGAGGGTGTGGCGCTGGTGCCTGCCTGGCTGAGAGGGTGTGGCGCTGGTGCCTGCCTGGCTGAGAGGGTGTGGCGCTGGTGCCTGCCTGGCTGAGAGGGTGTGGCGCTGGTGCCTGCCTGGCTGAGAGGGTGTGGCGCTGGTGCCTGCCTGGCTGAGAGGGTGTGGCGCTGGTGCCTGCCTGGCTGAGAGGGTGTGGCGCTGGTGCCTGCCTGGCTGAGAGGGTGTGGCGCTGGTGCCTGCCTGGCTGAGAGGGTGTGGCGCTGGTGCCTGCCTGGCTGAGAGGGTGTGGCGCTGGTGCCTGCCTGGCTGAGAGGGTGTGGCGCTGGTACGTTCATATCATCTGTGTCTCAGGGGTCAGCGGCGGTCCCTCAGGCTCCTGAGACCGGGCGTGCTCTGGTGAGGCTGAAAGGGAAAACCAGGACATTTGATTAGTTGAAGTAGTTACACTGTTAATGTGCATGCCTGGCACCCGGATCAGGATGCGCTCGTCTTTCCATTATCAATGGGAATCCCATGTTGGAGGCTGAAATCAATACATAGCAGATGACCGAACTCAGTGGCTGCCTGCACCGTTTTTGAATAGGCCGCCGGGTCGCCATTGGACCCGGCAGTCATTGGCCTCCTGCCGCTGCCCGCCCCTTGCTGCAGATATCAGGAGGCACGAATTACGCTGGGCGGGCTGTAATTGGCCCGCCCACGTAAAATCGCGGTGTGCAACCGATGGTTTTAGGGTTCCTGCTTCGATACCAATCTGGGCTACAAATTCCAAATGCCCACCACCCTCTGGGTGACACAGTTATTCCTAATATCCCTTCGAACCCTTCTTCCAAGCATCTTAAATCTGTGCCTCCTGCTAATTGACCTCTCCACTGGGGTAAACAGGGCATCTTGTCCTCTCTATCTCGGCCCCTCATAATTTTGTACACCTCAATTAGGTCACCCCTTAGCCTCCTCTGTTCTAAGGAAAACAACCCCAGCCTACCCGGTCTCTCCTCATAGCTGCAATTTTCATGCCCGGGCAGCATTCTTGTAAATCACCTCTGCACTTTCTCCAGAGCAATTATGTCCTTCCTGTAATCTGGTGACCAGAACTGTGCACAAAATTCCAGCTGTGGCCTAACCAGCGCTATATACAGTTCCCTCATTACATCCCTGCTTTTATATTCAATACCTTGTCAAATAAAAGACAGCATTCCATATGCTTTCTTGAGCACCTTATCCACCTGTCCTGCCACCTTCAGGGACCTCTGGACATGCATTCCAAGGACTCTCAATTCCTCAACCCCTCTCAATATCCTCCCATTTATTGAGTATTCCCTTGCTTTGTTTGCTCTCCCCAAATGCATTACCTCAGACATTTCCGATCGAACCCCATTTGCTACTTTTCTGCGCACTCGGCCAAACCATTGATATCTTCACAAATCATGACATGGACAATTTTTGTGACATGGGCAAATTTCCCAACTATGCCTCCCACATTTAAGTCCAAATCATTAATACACACCACAAACAGCAAGGGGCCCAATACTGAGCCCTGTGGAACACCGCTGGAAAGAGCTTTCCTTTCGCTAAAACATTTGTCGACCATTACCATTCGTTTCTTGTCATTGAGCCAATTTTGGATCCAACCCACCACATTCCCCTGTGTCCCCTGTGGCTTTGACTTTTCTGACCAGTCTGCCATATGGAACTTTGTCAGATACCTTACTAAAATCCATGTAGACAACATTCACTGCACTACCCTCATCAATCCTCGTTATTTACTCAAAAAATTCAGTTAAGTTAATAAGGCACAGCTTTCCCTTAAGAAAACCATGCTGACTGTCCCCGATTAATCTGTGCCTTTCTAATTGACAGTTTTCTCTGTGTCTGAGAATTGATTCTAATAATCTGAATACTACCTAAGTAAGACTGACTGGTCTATAATTATTTGGCCTATCTGTACAATGGCACAACATTCACAGACCTCCAGTGCTCTGGTACCTCGCCTGTATCCAGTGAGGAGTGAAAAATGATTTTTTTGTGCAAAACTGTACTTTCAGATATTTTATGAACATAGAAGATGACAAGACATTTCAAAATGGCCTTCACAAAAAGAGTAATAATATTCAGCTTTTCCTTGCAGATCATGTTGCACTCTGAGGTGCTTCAGTACAATTGTGATACATGTAATATTCACTGCATACATTCAATGTGAGTCACACAGCCTGAAGGGTCAATACGATTCCCAGCACCTCGGTGCACTACGGCTGAAAGGTCTTAGACAGCGACCTTTCCCCTGTGCAGCGGCTGCCCCAAGCTTTAGTGCGTCCCTCAGCACATAGTCCTGGGCGTTGGAATGTGCCAGTCTGCAACACTTGGTCAGGGACAACTCTTTGCGCTGGAAGACCAACAAGTTTCGGGCAGACCAAAGAGCGTCTTTCACTGAGTAGATGATCCTCCAGCTGCAGCTGATGTTTGTCTCGATGTGCGTCCCTGTCCCTGGGATCAGCCCGTAGAGCACAGAGTCCTGTGTCACAGAACTGCTCGGGATGAACCACGGCATAAACCACTGCATCTCTCTCCAGACCTTCTTTGCAAAGGCACAATCTACAAGGAGGTGAACAATGGTCTCTTCCCTACCACAGCCACCTCGAGGGCAACGTGCAGAGAGGGTGAGACTCCTGGTGTGTAGGAAGGAACTGACGGGGAGGACCTTTCTCACCACCCGTTAAGCTATGTCTTTGTGCTTGTTGGAAAGTTCTGGTGATGAGGTATTCTGCCAAATGACTTTGACAGTCTGCTCGGGGAACCATCCCACAGGATCCACCCTCTCCTTTTCCCTCAGGGCCTCTTGGACGTTACTGCCTGGTGGACTTGTGGTCAAAGTTGTTTCTCTGCATAAATCTTTCCACCAGGGACAGGTGGTACGGCACGGTCCAACTACCTGGAACGTTCTGCGGCAGCGTGGCCAGACCCATCCTTCGCAACACCGGGCACAGGTAGAACCTCAGCACATAGTGACACTTGGTGTTTGCGTACCGAGGGTCTACAGACAGCTTGATGCAGCCACACACAAAGGTGGCCATCAGGATGAGGGTGATGTTAAGCACATTTCTTCTAGAGGCTTGTACATCGCGTCCCTGCGAACACAATCCATTTTTGACCTCCAGATAAAGCGGAAGATGGCTCGAGTGATCGCCACCACGCAGGAGTGAGGAATGGGCCAGACCTGCGCCACGTACAGCAACAGCGAGAGTGCCTCACACCTGATGACCAGGTTCTTACCCGCAATGGAGAGGGAGCGTCGCTCCCACATGCCCAGTTTTCTTTCCACCATAGCCACTCGCTCCTTCCAGTTTCTAACGCATGCCCTGGTCCCTCCAAACCATATCCCCAACACCTTCAGGCAGTCTCACCTGGTGACGAACGGGACAAAGGATCGGTCAGCCTAGTTCCCAAAGAACATGGCCTCGCACTTGTCATGATTTACCTTGGCTCCCGAGGCCAGTTTGAACTGATCGCAGATGCTGATTAGTCTGCGCACCGACAGCGGATCCGAGCAGAAGATGGCGACATCGTCCATCTACAGGGAGGCTTTGACCTGAGTGCCTCCACTGCCTGGGATCGTCACTCCTCTTATGCCCTAATTCTTCCTGATGGACTCAGCAAAGGGTTCAGTGTAACATCCGAACAGGACAGGGGAGAGAGAGCAGCCCTGCCTGGCTCCAGATTTAATGGGAAAGCTATCTGATTCCCACCCATTGATTGAAACTGCGCTACTGATGTTAGTGTTGAGCAGTTGGATCCAATTGCAGATTCCCTCCCCAAACCCCATTTTGGAGATCACATCCACCATGTAGGTGTGCGATATTCTGTCAAAGGCCTTCTCCTGATCCAGGCTGATGAGGGAGGTGTCCACACCCCTGTCCTGCACATAGGCAATCGTATCCCTGAGCAGCGCGAGGCTGTCAGAGATCTTCCTGCCCGGCACAGTGCAGGTCTGGTCAGGGTGGATCACCAACGCTAGAGCAGACTTCACCCAATTGTCATTGACGTTGGACAGAATCTTATAATCCATATTCAACAGTGAGATGGGTCGCCAATTTCTAATTTCCTCCCCTTTCCACTTCCACTTGTAGATGAGGGTGTTGCCTTTCCTCATGGATTCTGACATGCTGCCGGCCAGGAGCATACTCTCGTACACTTCCAGCAGGTCTGGGCCCATCCAGTCCCACAGAGCCGAATACAACTCCAACGGCAAGGCGTCGCTTCCGGGAGTTTTACTCTTCTCGAAGGACTCAAGGGCCTTAGTCAGTTCGTCATGAGTTAGCGGTTTGTCCAGGCTCTCCCGTGTACTGTCGTCTAATACCTCTGTGAAAGAGGACAGGAAGGACTGGGAGACCGTGCTGTCTGTGGGCTTCATCTCTTGGAGTTCCTCCTTGACATCAACCCCATCGACTGCAGCCGGAGCAGATTCTGCATGTTTCGCTGGAGTCAGGACATTTCCCTCTGTTCCTTTCTCGCTTTCTGGATGAGTACCTTCTTGATATCCTCCTTGATCGCTTCCCACCAGTGTGTCAGGGAATCAAAGAGTGTTTCACAGTTCCCCAGCCTTTGTAATCCTTCTTGAGTTCTCTGGGGTCAGCAGTTTCACGTTCAGCTTCCATGTCCCCCGGCCAAGCCTCTGGTCTTCCTGTAAGTGACATTTGACCGGTAGGAGGCAGTGGTCAGAGAAGAACACTGGCTTGATGTCCGTGGACCTGACTGTGAACGCTCGGGACACAAACAGGAAGTCTATCCTTGAGTGGGTGGACCACTCTGGCCGCAACCAGGTGTATCTCTGCTGCGCTTCATCTGCAGGGTTGCTGAAGACGTTGTGCAGCTTGCCATCCTTTACTATTTCCATCAGGGATCTGGACGTGGTGTCCAGTCTGCTGTCGGCCCTGCCAGATTGTCCAGCTCCATCGATGATGCGGCTGAAGTCACCGCCCAGAATGGCCAGCCTGGAAGTCGCCAGCAGAAGTGGGAGCTGCTGAAGGACAACCAGCCACTCGCTGTTTTGATCCGGGGCATACATGTTAATTAACTAGAGTGGCGCATTCTTGTACAATAATGTCCGCTACGAGGAGGGGCCCGCCCACCACCTCCTCAACCTCGGACATGGTGACATTGCCTCCCTGCAGCTGAATACCCAGGCCGGAGGAACGAGAGTCGTTTCCTCCCGACCAGAGTGATGCCCCTTGGGACCACCATCGTGCCCATTGCCTGTAGGAGCTGAGGTGCAGTATTGCACACTCCTGCAGAAACAACAGGTCAGCTTTGACCTTGGCAAGGTAATCCAAGGTTGCAACACATCGCGTAGCAGATTTAACGCTACACACGTTGATGGACTCAATCTTGATCCCCATTTTAATGCATTTTCTCACTTACCAGTCCTGTTGTTTTTGTCAGTTCCAGTCCTTTGGTTTGCTCCTACAAACCCATAGTGTTTGCAAATTGTCTCGCTTTTGACGGGCTGAGGAAACAGCCCAGAACCGCCCCGTTGGAAATGTTCCGCTCAGGTGACAACGGGGGGTTCGTGCAAGGAGCGAGGTTTGGATTGTTCTCTGCTGGAGAAATCTCTCTGATCCATTCCCCCTCAGGGGCGTTGCTGCTTCCCAGAGATGGGGTGCACTGACAGAACACTGACATCGGGAACACGGTAAATGATTTGCTGCAGGACCGATTAGTTTGTGGAGTTCAAGACGATGCCACAGAGCGCCTTTCACTCACCGAGGTAAACATCGTCTTTAAGCGTACCCAAGGAATCTCCCTCGCCATGGAAAGTGCAGTGAGAGACTGGCAGGCTTTGTACACATACAACATGGCGCTGTTCTTCATGTGGGGCAGGAACCTGCTGCTGAGTGTGGCGTGGAAACCAGACCCACAGCATCGAGGGGAGATGCAATGTCTGCTGTTAAAACCATGAAAAGTCCTTTATCAAAAGAAAGAATTCATCAGCGGCTCCAAGATTAAGTTGTTATAGATGTGGAGGTGACCATGTGCCAGACAGCTGTAAATTCAAGGAGGCAGAATGTCATTATTGCCATAAGAAGGGTCGAAACAGCCCACAAAGCATCAAACCAAGAAGATTGAATTAAAGAATACAGCAGAACCTGAAGCTGCTGACACCGACATCTATTCACTGTGTAATGTAACAGCTGTAAAAACCGAACCTGTGTAATGTAACAGCTGTAAAAACCGAGCCTGTGTAATGTAACAGCTGTAAAAACCGAACCTGTGTAATGTAACAGCTGTAAAAACCAAGCCTGTATAAAGTAACAGCTGTAAAAACCAAGCCTGTGTAATGTAACAGCTGTAAAAACCGAGCCTGTGTAATGTAACAGCTGTAAAAACCAAGCCTGTATAAAGTAACAGCTGTAAAAACCAAGCCTGTGTAATGTAACAGCTGTAAAAACCGAGCCTGTGTAATGTAACAGCTGTAAAAACCGAGCCTGTGTAATGTAACAGCTGTAAAAACCGAGCCTGTGTAATGTAACAGCTGTAAAAACCGAGCCTGTGTAATGTAACAGCTGTAAAAACCGAGCCTGTGTAATGTAACAGCTGTAAAAACCGAGCCTGTGTAATGTAACAGCTGTAAAAACCGAGCCTGTGTAATGTAACAGCTGCAAAAACCGAGCCTGTGTAATGTAACAGCTGTAAAAACCGAGCCTGTGTAATGTAACAGCTGTAAAAACCGAGCCTGTGTAATGTAACAGCTGTAAAAACCGAGCCTGTGTAATGAAACAGCTGTAAAAACCGAGCCTGTGTAATGTAACAGCTGTAAAAACCGAGCCTGTGTAATGAAACAGCTGTAAAAACCGAGCCTGTGTAATGTAACAGCTGTAAAAACCGAGCCTGTGTAATGAAACAGCTGTAAAAACCGAGCCTGTGTAATGTAACAGCTGCAAAAACCGAGCCTGTGTAATGAAACAGCTGTAAAAACCGAGCCTGTGTAATGTAACAGCTGCAAAAACCGAGCCTGTGTAATGTAACAGCTGTAAAAACCGAGCCTGTGTAATGTAACAGCTGTAAAAACCGAGCCTGTGTAATGTAACAGCTGTAAAAACCGAATCCATCACTGTCACAATCCAAGTTAATGAGAAGCCATTAATAATGGAGGTGGATATGGAGGCCTCAACTACAGTGGTGGGAGAGCACACTTTCAGATCCCTGACTAAAGGTAGAAAGTTAGTAAACCTGGAGCAGAGAACCGCTAAATTAAAGATATTGCACTGGAGAATCTATTCAGGTAAAGGGGATCGCCACAGCACCAGTGTCTTACAGGCAACAGACAGCCCAGCTGCCTGTGATAATAGTGACTGGAGAAGGACCCAGTCTGTTAGGCCGAGACTGGTTACAGAAGATCAAGCTTGACTGGTCTGAGATATTTCACCTGAAAACAGGAGTTCCTGAACTGCTAAGGAAATACGCCATGGTATTTTGGGATTAATCAGGGAAGTTAAAAGCCCACGATATATGTGGATCCACAGGTGACACCACGTTTCTTTAAGACCGGACCTGTGCCTTATGCATTGAAGGAGAAGGCGGATGCAGAACTGTGCCAGTTAGAAAAACTGGGCATCGCCCAAGCTGTCCAATTCTCAGAGTGGGCAGCACTCATAGTTCCAGTGGTTAAGCCTGACCAAACCATAGGAATTGGTGGGAAGTATAAGTTGACAGTGAATAAGGCAGCAAAACCAGACAACTGCCCCATTCCAAGGATAGACCAATTGTATGCAAAGCTGGCTGGAGGCAAGTCCTATACAATAGTGGATATGAGCCAACCATCCAACAATTAGAACTGGATAAATCATCGAGAGAATACATGAGTATTAACACACACACAGGTCTTTATCAAAGAACAAAGAAAAGTACAGCACAGGAACAGGCCCTTTGGCCCTCCAAGCCTGTGCCAATCATATCGCCCGTCAGCTAAAACATTTTGCACTTCCGGGGTCCGTATCCCTCTATTCCCATCCTATTCATGTATTTGTCAAGCTGCCTCTTAAACACCACTATCGTACCTGCTTCCACCACCTCCTCTGGCAGCGAATTCCAGATACTCACTACCCTTTGCGTAGAAAACTTGCCCCACACATCTCCTCTATAGTTTCCTCCTCTCACCTTAAATCTATGTCCCCTAGTAATTGACTCTTTCACCCAGGGAAAAAGCTTCTGACTATCTCCTCTGTCCATGCCACTCATAATTTTGTAAACTTCGATCAAGTCGCCCCTCAATCTCCGTCGCTCTAGTGAGAACAATCCGAGTTTCTCCAACCTCTCCTCATAGCTAATAACCTCCAGACCAGGCAGCATCCTGGTAAACCTCCTCTGCACCCTCTCCAACGCCTCCATATCCTTCTGGTAATGTGGTGACCAGAATTGCACGCAATATTCCAAGTGTGGCCTAACCAAGGTTCTATACAGCTGCAGCATGACTTTCCAGCTTTTATACTCAATACCCCTGCCGATGAAGGCAAGCATGCCATATGCCTTCCTGACTACCTTATCCACCTGCGTTGCCACTTTCAGTGACCTGTACACCCAGATCCCTCTGCCCGTTGATGCACTAATGGTTCTGCCATTTACTGTGTAATTCCTGCCTGTATTAGACCTTCCAAAATGCATTACCTCGCATTTGTCCGGATTAAACTCCATCTGCCATTTCTCCGCCCAAGTCTCCAACCGATCTATGTCCCGTTGTATCCTTTGACAATCCTCTTCACTATCTGAAACTCCTCCAACCTTGGTCTCGTCTGCAAACTTACTAATTAGTCCAGTTACATTTTCCTCCAAATCATTTATGTATACTACAAACAGCAATGGTCCCAGCACTGATCCCTGTGGAACTCCACTAGTCACAGCTCTCCATTCAGAAAAGCACCCTTCCACTGCTACCCTCTGTCTTCTATGTATATCAGTACAGGTCTTTATCAGCCCTGACAATATTCCGGCAATGCTACTGAAGACTTGTGCTTTAGTAATTGCCACGCCCCTAGCCAAGCTGTTCCAGTACAGCTACAACACTGACATCTACCCGGCTATGTGGAAAATTGCCCGGATTTGTCCTGTACACAAAAAGCAGGAAAAATCCCATCTGGCCAATTACCGCCCCATCAGCCTACTCTTGGTCATCAGTAAAGTGATGGAAGGGGTCATCAACAGTGTTGCCAAGCAGCACTTGCTTAGCAATAACCTGCTCACTGATGCCCAGTTTGGACTCCGCCAGGGTCACTCAGCTCCTGACCTCATTACAGCCTTGGTTCAAACACGGATAAAAGAGCTGAACTCCAGAGGTGAGGTGAGATTGACTGCCCTTGACATCAAGGCTGTTTTTGACTGAGTGTGGCATCAAGGAGCCCTAGCAAAACTGGAGTTAATGGGAATCGGGAGAAAACCTTCCACTGGTTGGAGGCGTACCTAGCACAAAGGAAAATGGTTGTGGTTGTTGGAGGTCAGTCATCTTGGTTCAGGACATCAGTGCAGGAGTTCCTCAGCGTCGTGTCCTCGGCACAACCATCTTCAGCTGCTTCATCAATGACCTTCCTTCCATCATAAGGTCAGAAGTGGGGATGTTTGCTGATGGTTGAAGATACTGAAGCAGTCCATGTCCAAATGCAGCAAGACCTGGACAATATCCAGGCTTGGGCTGACAAGTGGCAAGTAACATTGGTGCCAGACAAGTGTCAGGCAATGACCATCTCCAACAAGAGAGAATCCAACCATCGCCCCTTGACATTCAATGGCATTGCCATCACTGAATCCCCCACTATTAACATCCTGAGGGTGCCATTGACCAGAAACTGAACTGGACTAGCTGTATAAATACTGTGGCTACAAGAGCTGACCACAGGCTAGGAATCCTGTGGAGAGTAACTCACCACCTGACTCCCCGAAGCCTGTCCACCACCTACAAGGCACAAGTCAGGAATGTGATGGAATACTCCCCACTTGCCTGGATGAGTGCAGCTGCCACAACACTCAAAAAGCTCAACACCATCCAGGACAGAGCAGCGCGCTGATTGGCACCCCATCCACAAACATTCGCTCCCTCCACCACCAACGCTCAGTAACAGCAGTGTGTATCATTTACAAGATACACTGCGGGAACTCACCAAGGCTCCTTAGACAGCACCTTCCAAACCCATGACCACTACCATCTAGAAGGACAAGGGCAGCAGATACATGGGAACACCAGCGCCTGGAAGTCCCCCTCCAAATCACGCACCATCCTGATTTGGAAACATATCACCTTTCCTTCGCTGTCGCTGGGTCAAAATCCTGAAACTCCCACTCTAAAAACACTGTGGGTGTACCTACACTACATGGACTGCAGTGGTTCAAGAAGACCAGAGGCTTGGCCGAGGGGCATGGAAGCTGAACCTGCAACTGCTGACCCCAGAGAACATTGAGGAGCTCAAGAGGGATTACAAAGGTTGGAGAACCGTGAAACCCCTCTTTGAGTCCCTGATACACTGGTGGGAAGCGATCAAGGGAAACATCAAGAGGTTTTTCATCCTCAAAGGCACCCAGAAAGCTAGAAAGGAACAGAGGGAAATGTCCCGACTCCAGAAAAACATGCAGGATCTGCTCCGGCTGCAGTCGATGGGGGTCGATGTCAAGGAGGAACTCCAAGAGGTGAAGAGCCAGCAAGCCTCGCCCTTTGCCTCGGAGGCCTCCAAGATCATCTTCCGGTCCAGAGTCCGTTACATGGAGCAGGATGAGACGTGCTCACGTTTCTTCTTCCAAAAGGTACACTCTGTGATCAGCAGCCCGAAGGAAGAAGACGGCTCAGTAAAGTCATCGCCCTCCGACATTTTGAGGATCAGCAAATCCTTTTATTCCGGATTGTATGACGTGAAGCCCACGGACAGCACGGCCTCCCAGTCCTTCCTGTCCTCTATCACGGAGGTCTTAGACGACAGTACACGGGAGAGCCTGGACAAACCGCTAATTCCTGATGAACTGACTAAGGCCCTTGAGTCCTTGGAGAAGAGTAAAACTCCCGGAAGCGACGGCTAGCCGGCGGAGTAGTATTCGGCTCTGTGGGACTTGATCGGCCCAGACCTGCTAGGAGTGTACGAGAGTATGCTCCTGGCCGGCAGTATGTCAGAATCCATGAGGAAAGGCATCATCACCCTCATCTACAAGCACAAGGGGGGAAGGGGAGGAAATTAGAAATTGGCGACCCATTTCACTGTTGAATGTGGACTATAAGATTCTGTCCAAGGTCATCGCCAATCGGGTCAAATCCGCTCTGGAATTGGTGATCCACCCTGACCAGACCTGCACTGTGCCGGGCAGGAAGATCTCTGACTGCCTCGCGCTGCTCAGGGATACGATTGCCTATGTGCAGGACAGGGGTGTGGACACCTGCCTCATCAGCTTGGATCAGGAGAAGGCCTTTGACAGATTATCGCACACCTACATGGTGGATGTGCTCTCCAAAATGGGGTTTGGGGAGGGAATTTGCAATTGGATCCAACTGCTCTACACTAACATTACTAGCGCACTCTCAATCAATGGGTGGGAATCTGATAGCTTTCCGATTAAATCTGGAGTCAGGCAGGGCTGTCCTCTCTCCCCGGTCCTGTTCGTGTGTTGCATAGTACCCTTTTCTGAGTCCATCAGGAAGGATCCGGGCATAAGAGGAGTGACGATCCCAGGCAGTGGAGGCACTCAGGTCAAAGCCTCCCTGTACATGGACGACGTCGCCGTCTTCTGCTCGGATCCGCTGTCGGTGCGCAGACTGATCCACATCTGCGACCAGTTCGAACTGGCCTCGGGTACCAAGGTAAATCGTGGCAAGAGTGAGGCCATGTTCTTTGGGAACTGGGCTGACCGATCCTTTGTCCCCTTCACTGTCAGGGCTGACGGCCTGAAGGTGCTGGGGATATGGTTCGGAGGGACCAGGGCATGCGTTAGAAACTGGAAGGAGCGAGTGTCTATGGTGAAAAGGAAACTGGGCATGTGGGAGCGAAGCTCCCTCTCCAGTGCGGGTAAGAACCTGGTCATCAGGTGTGAGGCACTCTCGCTGTTGCTGTACGTGGCGCAGGTCTAGCCCATTCCACTCTCCTGCGTGGTGGCGATCACTCGAGCCATCTTCCGCTTTATCTGGAGGTCAAAAATGGATCGTGTCCGCATGGACGCGATGTACAAGCCTCTAGATAAAGGGGGAAAAAACGTGCCCAACATCGCCCTCATACCGATGGCCACCTTTGTGTGGCTGCATCAAGCGGTGTGTAGTCCCTCAGTATACAAACACCAAGTGTCACTATGTGCTGAGGTTCTACCTGTCCCCGGTGTTGCGAAGGATGGGTCTGGCCACGCTGCCGCGGAACGCTCCAAGTAGTTGGACCGTGCCCTACCACCTGTCCCTGGTGGAAAAATTTATGCAGAAAAACACCTTTGACCACAAGTCCATCAGGCAGTGGTCAGCACGTAACGTCTTAGAGGCCCTGAGGGAAAAGGAGAGGGTGGATCCTGTGGGATGGTTCCCCGAGCAGACTGTCAAAGTCATTTGGCAGAATGCCTCATCGCCAGAACTTTCCAACAAGCACCAAGACGTAGCTTGGCTGGTGGTGAGAAAGGCCCTCCCCGTCAGATCCTTCCTACACGTCAGGAGTCTCACCCCCTCTGCACGTTGCCCTCGAGGTGGCTGTGGTGGGGAAGAGACCGTTGTTCACCTCCTTGTGGATTGTGCCTTTGCAAAGAAGGTCTAGAGAGAGATGCAGTGGTTTCTGTCGAGGTTCATCCCGAGCAGTTCTGTGACACAGGACTCTGTGCTCTACGGGCTGTTCCCAGGGACACACACCGAGACAAACATCAACTGCAGCTGGAGGATCATCAACTCGGTGAAAGACGCGCTTTGGTCTGCCCGAAACTTGTTGGTCTTCCAGCGCAAAGAGTTGTCCCCGACCGAGTGTTGCGGACTGGCACAATCCAAAGTCCAGGACTACGTGCTGAGGGACGCACTAAAGCTTGGGGCAGTTGCCGCAAAGGCGCAATGGGGAAGGGCCGCTGTCTAAGACCTTTCTACCACAGCGCACCGAGGGGCTGGGAACTGTTTAAATCCCCTCGGCCTGTACAGCTCAAAATGAAAGGCTGTAAATGATTGTAATATTGTTTGTACTGATGCACCTGGTGATACATTTTGTAAAAGTTGAACCGGATTGTACCCTTGTAATGGTGTTTTTGAAATGGTTTGGAATGTGGTTGAAGATATTTTATGAATAAAGTTTATTTTTGCAAAAAAAAAAGTGTAGTAAAGGAACCACTTGAATATTGTATCTGGACTCCGAGTGTTGAAATTTTGTCCCAGAGTATTCCTCGGACCTTTCAATTGGTGCTGCGAGCAGGGCCCGAAGGATGCAGGACACCGACGGGGAAATGGGATGAGTCACAGTGTGAATTCATTTTTATTCATACTAAATCCGACTCCGTCCCGATCCAGGAAGTGTCAGGCACCCCGCGTATCAGAAACCTGGGCTCCAGGCAATAGTTCAAGGGGTGGTAAGGGTGGGGTAGTTTGCTTGTCTTATAGATTGTTATAATTACATCCGGTATTAGCCGCAAGTAACGAGTTCGGTCAGAAAGGATCCAGGGTAAGAACCGTACCGCTGACAACAACTATACCCCGACCGTCTTACCCAGAGATGGCCAGTGGTGACAAACTCGAGTGGGGACCAGAGGGATCCTTGACACAGCATTGAGCTGACAAAAATAAGAAATCGATAGGCAAAATGAGAAAGAACAATTGGAACCCATTTGACTCACCCGCTGATCAGAGAAAATGGTGGGATAATCAGAAAAAAGACAAAGATGATGAAGCCTGGATCCTAATGTTAAGACAACACATAGAGTTAAGTAAGAAAGTAAATCGAATGTTGGCCAACAAATCCCAAAATGAAGAGCTGGTCCAGGCAAAAAATCTCATGTCAGTTTCGGCAGCTTTACCACAGCCACCAGTAGCTGCACAATACGCAGATAATATAGATTGGAACGGGCTGGTGGAACAGGCGGCAGGATATGAGGAACAACGGGAAGCGGGTTGGGAATCACCACCACCATAACCCGTGGCCCCAATTAAGATAGAGCTTGTGCCCCCGGTGCCCGGACAACCAGGCAGACCAGGCACAGCAGCAAGCTGATTTCCGAGCCTTTAGAGCAGAAATGGCACAAGACTTAGGGCAAGCCCCATAAAACAAGAAAAGGGCGAGAGTGCCCATGAATATGGCAATCGGAAGTTTGAGGCATATTGTAACTACGGGGGTGTAGGTGCTGCGCTGAACCGAGACGATGTACAGTTTATGCAATTGTACAAGGATGGCCTTAGCCTGGCCCACCAGGCAATCCTAGACACCGGGCCCGGGCCCACCAGGCGATCCTAGACACCGGGCCCGGGCCCACCAGGCGATCCTAGACACCGGGCCCGGGCCCACCAGGCCATCCTAGACACTGGGCCCACCAGGCCATCCTAGACACCGGGCCCGGGCCCACCAGGCCATCCTAGACACCAGGCCCGGGCCCACCAGGCCATCCTAGACACCGGGCCCGGGCCCACCAGTCAATCCTAGACACCGGGCTAGTAGACAAGAACACATATGATCGAGGAAGATGGGCCACCGGGGTAGATAACCACATAGGGAAAACTAAGATAAAGGTGTCGGCAGTGAGGTTACAAACCCCACTGAAATGGTGGCCACTGCAGCAGCCGTTCCTAAACCCGAGGTGTGCTTTAATTGTAAAAACCCGAACATAAAATATTTACAGTGTTAGATGTAGCCAATGGATTTTGGTCGATACCACTGGACCAGGAATCCCAAGATAAATTCGCTTTCACAGTGGGAGGGAGACGGTGTACATGGGCGAGGCTCCCACAGGGATTCCACAACAGCCCCAACATCCTCCATTGGGTCACGAGTGAGAAGCTGAGTCCGTGCGACGTAGAGTCTAACAACAGTACAATCTTATAATATGCAGATGATATCCTAATAGCGTCAGAATCGGAAAGGGGCCACATCGGAGCTCTCCTGATAGCCATAAGGACACTGAAAAATGCTGGATTTAAGATAAACCCCTTTATGAGTGGATGACCGGGAGGGCGATGCGCTTGCCAGAGGGCAGAGCCACCGGAAGTGAGGATATGGGACCCATCAGAGATAAAATTAAAAATGATATTAAGCAATTGGATGGACAGCTAAAGGAATTACAACAGGAAGTGAAGGACCAACAGGCTATCAGGGATTTAGAAGAGAGGACAAAAGGGGGACCCCCGTCACCACCGGCTGAGGTCGGAGACATGGTGTTTGTTCAAATCACCCCTAGCCAACCAGGTTTTGCCCCAAAATGGACTGGACCGTACGGAATTATTCACGTGCCTGCGCCGATATGAAGGGAAAAGCTAGGTGGAAACACTGGTCACAACTGAAAAGGTATGATGTAAGTAAGAAAGACTAAATTACCAGGCAGTGGGAGGAAAACGGGCAACGAGCAGTCCGTACTGTGTTAGCCAAGTGGTTTAGGATTCATTCCCGATCTGGAGGACTGGCCATCTGAAAGAGAAAAGGGGGAATCCTCAACTACGGGGAGGGTCACCGTGGGCTGTGCACAAGGAGGGACGTAAAGGAGAAAGCTACAGTGTGTGAGAGATACAGTGTGTGAGAGATTTTTCGCAATTTACCTTCACACCCCAGGAGAACAACAACTGGGGTCACTGTCCCGGGGAGGAAGACTTGGGAATGACAGATACCTGGCATTGGATCTTGAGGGCCAAACACGGAGAGTTGACTGCAACGGCGGACCCCCGGACCGACACCACCCTGCTATCACAGGACACGACGACACCACAGAGACTATCTTGCCCAGACATGACCCCTGGGCCACAGAATGGACTGGTACTGTATACGGACGATGAACTCTTGTATGATAATGTTAAACATGAAATTGTACAGGTAATTGTGAACCTGGCAGGTATGCAACTGCCTGAGTATTGCAGTAACCAAGCGCCCCTACGAAAACTGTACAAATTACTGAGTAAGGCTGTGATTAATCAGCCGGCCGACGCCACGGGTGCCACTAGATTCAGGGGACATCCTGCTTTCCACCGCCAGAAGAGAGAGTTAGTTAACAATGTACTGACAGGGGTGAACACAGGGACTTCCCTGGTAAACTCTCTCGACATTCAAGGAATCAACTCCGAGGTCACGAATCTTAAAGGGATCATGAGGCAGCTTGCTCATAAGAGTAGCGAGGGGTGGTGAAACGGCAGCGGCCCTAGGGGGCAAGAGTGTGGCATCTGTATTGGAAAGCGTACACGTTATAGAGACCCATGCTAAAGCCACCAGCCAATTAATAGAAAGGGAGGAACGACAAGAGGGCAGCACCTAAAAAAGCCAGCTTACGGCCAGTGGCTGATCGGGCAATTAAGACAAAATCTGGGCCAGATCCAAAGTGGGGAGGTACCGGGCTGGATCAACAGTGCCCGGTTGTGGGGGATGGCCAAGAACCCAGGCGTCATCGACGCATGTACATTGAAAGGAGTGACCAGGGTGTATGCGGTGATTCAGAAGTGCACCTCAAACCAAATGAACGTGTTAGGTATGGGCAATCCCCTCAGTCACAGCAGACACGGGCCCACACCCTCAGTACCGAGTGGAGAACATTGGGTTAATCCGAGACAATGACTCCCTCCGGTACTACCCCATAGATATGCATGCCATACGCAAGAATGAGGGCATACACGGGGTAACACTGAGTGGGTGCAGATGGAAAGGTAGCCTCACAATTTGCTCCCATCCAGTTGGAACGGGGGGGGGGTGCTGGACAAATGCAGGTACAACCGAACGGAGGGTTGTATATTAGAAATTACCCACAGAGAAAACCATCACACCCGCTCAGGATACAAGGGAACCCCGGCTCCCAGTTACTATCAGACACAGCGTGAATAATGTACGTCCAACAAAGGGGTCAGGTCTCAGTCAACGCCTCCGACACACTCCACCATGCCCTGGAACACTATGAGGAACCTAAGCAGGCCCCAATTCCCCACCTTCCCGAAAGTCTGACAAAGTTTAAAGGTGACTTACGAAAGGTGAGGAATCAGCATTACGTGTTACAGGCGGTGTTTAAAAGGCTAATCAATGATACGGAAGAGCACTTGAGAGATCCGACGGTGGGAGCAAGTGTGGGAATGGGGGCTGAATGTGGACATACACCCCTGGATAAGAATAAGCTCTCATATACTCGTCGCAGTGCAGCTAGTGTTAGCATTGTTTAACTCTAATTCTTTCAATGTCTTCTCCAGACAATCCAAAAAGTACCAGGGGACCATGAGTGGCGTACTGAGAGGCTGCAAGGAGACATTTGCGTTACATTATGGGACCAGCAACACTCACACACACACAGATTACACAATCCACACTGACATCACTAAAAATCACAGACGGAATCTCAGTAACAATCCACATGCTTTGCACAGTCTTGTGTTGGGGGTTTAGTGTTTGATATTTCAAACTGCAGTGACATTCCCGACAAGATGAGTTAAAGTTTTAACATTAACCAGAAAATGGCTGAAACATTGTTTTCCTGGGGTGAACACATCAAAGGACAGGAAGAATCAGAAAGTTGTCCTGCCCTGGGATTAACATATCAATGGACAGGCCTCCTGGGGAGCAGATTGAGAGACATCCCAACATGCCAGGGGTGGAGTCTGCAAACTGCTCGTTCAGGATATACCTGGCTAGGAACCCAATCCGAAAACCGCCTCCAGAGTGCGGAGCTAGTCCCCACTCTGGCTTAATGTGCGTGTGTGTTCCCTCTGTCTCAATCTGCTTTATAACTCTTTGACTTGTTTGTATTTGGATGTTGCTGAGTTGTAACTGAGAGTGATTCATTGGCTCTTGCGTTATTTTGTTTGAAAATGTTCTTTGCTCTCTGTTTTAATGGAATTAATTTTCTCCCCCACCCCTCAAAGAATTTTTATTTTGAAACCTGCAATCTGAAGATCCAGACTGGGACAAGGACTCTTCTTCTTCAGGAGTTTCCTGAGACCTTCTCCAAGGCCGTGCTCCATGGGCCCACGTGAGTTTGTGTCCGTTTCTTACCCCGAGATTTCAATTCCTCTCCGGGACCCTGGTTTTCGGTGGCTCCGGTTAACCAGTTCCTGTTGGACTGTGGGCCTGGAGTTTCAAAAAGAAAATCTTGGGGTTAAAGTAGCCTAGCCTTGCAATCTAAAACTTACATGTTAGCCTCCAGTGTGTGAGGAACAGGAGCCCCACAAGAGGAAATGAAAAGTCCTAAAGTGAAGCTGCCTAAAATCTTGTTATAATTCAGGGATAATGCGTGTAATTTGGGCTGCGCGATCATTCTGACGGTTAAACGGGATTCCCGGTGGTCATTTTACTGAGGGTTTAGGTTTCTATCTGCCTTTCTCCAGTTTTCTTTCTGTTTATTTCTTCGCTTTGCGCTATTTAAGCCTTCAAGGAATAATCACAGGTGAATTGATGGACCCACAGCAGGGGAAGTGAGCTGCAGAAGGGGCAGGGAAAGACTTTACACATGGGGAGAGGAGGCAGGAGTTTCAGAAGGTAGGAGTCACACAGGGGGCTGATTAAGGGGGAGATTATACAGAGGAGGTGGGAGGCTGCTGTTCGTTTCGGAGGGGGGTAATTTGAATGAACATGGGGACAGGGTGCTTGTTCATGTTTGAAATAGTGAGGGGTCGCTGCTACATGTTTAAAATGGTGAATGCATATGAGTTAATAGCTGACTGATATGAGTTTGTATTTATACAGACGTCCAGAGAGATAGGGGGTGGGGCGGTGCTGGGAGTGTGGGGACTGTTGTGATGGTGGGTTGGGTGTTAGATGGGGGTTGTTTGAGAGAGATTTTTGAGTGGGCAAACGCGGGGTTAAAAATGGCGCGAGTAATTTGGCGGCCACAAAACAAACGGTCTGGCGAAAATGATGCAGAGATGGAATAATTGCCGGCTGATAATGACAGGGAGGAAAAGAATGGGGGTTGGATAATATTTGCGAGGAGGAAAGAAAAAACTAAATAACCAGTCCAGTATAGATTTTGAAGAGCACACATTGGGGGTTATATATTTCTTTTTTCAGAAAAGGTTGCTGACAGGAAATAGAAGAGAAAATGAAAGATATGATGAAATCTATTTTTTGAATTGTGAATCAGGGGAGAGCGCGAACGCAGTCCCCCACTACCACAAATTTTGCAGTCGAGTATCCCGCATTTGGGGACATCGCAGGCGTTAGCACACCCGAAGTGCAATGGGCTAGCCTCGTCCTGGGAGAACCTTTTTTTTCTTTTTTTTGCAAAAATATACTTTATTCATAAAATATCTTCAATCACATTCCAAACCATTTCAATAACAACATTACAAGGGTACAATCCAGGTTAAACTTTTACAAAATGTATCACCAGGTGCATCAGTACAAACAATATTACAATCATTTACAGCCTTTCATTTTGAGCTGTACAGCCCGAGGGGATTTAAACAGTTCCCAGTCCCTCGGTGCGCTGTGGTAGAAAGGTCTTAGACAGCGACCCTTCCCCATTGCGCCTTTGCGGCAGCTGCTCCAAGATTTAGTGCATCCCACAACACGTAGTCCTGGACTTTGGATTGTGCCAGTCCGCAACAATCGGTTGGGGACAACTCTTTGTGCTGGAAGACCAACAAGTTTCGGGCAGACCAAAGCGCCTCTTTCACCGAGTTGATGATCCTCCAGCTGCAGTTGATGTTTGTCTCGGTGTGTGTCCCTGGGAACAGCCCGTAGAGCACAGAGTCCCGTGTCACAGAACTGCTCGGGATGAACCTCAACAGCAACCACTGCATCTCTCTCCAGACTTTCTTTGCAAAGGCACAATCCACAAGGAGGTGAACAACGGTCTCTTCCCCACCACAGCCACCTCGAGGGCAACGTGCAGAGGGGGTGAGCTTCCTGACGTGTAGGAAGGATCTGACGGGGAGGGCCTTTCTCACCACCAGCCAAGCTACGTCTTGGTGCTTGTTGGAAAGTTCTGGCGATGAGGCATTCTGCCAAATGACTTTGACAGTCTGCTCGGGGAACCATCCCACAGGGTCCACCCTCTCCTTTTCCCTCAGGGCCTCTAGGACGTTACGTGCTGACCACTGCCTGATGGACTTGTGGTCAAAGGTGTTTTTCTGCATAAATTTTTCCACGAGGGACAGGTGGTAGGGCACGGTCCAACTACTTGGAGCGTTCAGCGGCAGCGTGGCCAGACCCATCCTTCGCAACACCGGGGACAGGTAGAACCTCAGCACGTAGTGACACTTGGTGTTTGCGTACTGAGAGTCTATGCACCGCTTGACGCAGCCACACACAAAGGTGGCCATCAGTATGAGGGCGATGTTGGGCACGTTTATTCCCCCTTTATCTAGAGGCTTGTACATCGCGTCTCTGCGGACACGATCCATTTTTGACCTCCAGATAAAGCGGAAGATGGCTCGTGTGATCACCACCACGCAGGAGTGTGGAATGGGCCAGACCTGCGCCACGTACAGCAACAGCGAGAGTGCCTCACACCTGATGACCAGGTTCTTACCCGCAATGGAGAGGGAGCGTCGCTCCCACATGCCCAGTTTCCTTTTCACCATAGACACTCGCTCCTTCCAGTTTCTAACGCATGCCCCGGTCCCTCCGAACCATATCCCCAGCACCTTCAGGCCGTCAGCCCTGACAGTGAAGGGGACAAATGATCGGTCAGCCCACTTCCCAAAGAACATGGCCTCGCTCTTCCCACGATTTACCTTGGCTCCCGAGGCCAGTTCGAACTGGTCGCGGATGTGGATCAGTCTGCGCACCGACAGCGGATCCGAGCAGAAGACGGCGACATCATCCATGTGCAGGGAGGCTTTGAACTGAGTGCCTCCACTGCCTGGGATCGTCACTCCTCTTATGCCCGGATCCTTCCTGATGGACTCGGCAAAGGGTTCTATGCAACACACGAAAAGAACAGGCGAGAGAAGACAGCCCTGCCTGACTCCAGATTTAATCGGAAAGCTATCTGTTTCCCACCCATTGATCGAGACTGCGCTACTGATGTTAGTGTAGAGCAGTTGGATCCAATTTCGAATTCCCTCCCCAAACCCCAATTTGGAGAGCACATCCACCATGTAGGTGTGCGATATTCTGTCAAAGGCCTTCTCCTGATCCAAGCTGATGAGGCAGGTATCCACACACCTGTCCTGTACATAGGCAATCGTATCCCTGAGCAGCGCGAGGCTGTCCGAGATCTTCCTGCCCGGCACAGTGCAGGTCTGGTCATGGTGGATCACCAATTCCAGAGCGGATTTGACACGGTTGGCGATGACCTTGGACAGAATCTTATAGTCCACATTCAACAGCGAAATGGGTCGCCAATTTCTAATTTCCTCCCTTCCCCCCTTGTGCTTGTAGATGAGGGTGATGATGCCTTTCCTCATGGATTCTGACATGCTGCCGGCCAGGAGCATACTCTCGTACACTTCTAGCAGGTCCGGGCCCATCCAGTCCCACAGAGCCGAATACAACTCCGCTGGCAAGCCGTCGCTTCCGGGAGTTTTACTCTTCTCGAAGGACTCAAGGGCCTTAGTCTGTTCGTCAGGAGTTAGCGGTTTGTCCAGGCTCTCCCATGTACTGTCGTCTAAGACCTCCGTGATGGAGGACAGGAAGGACTGGGAGGCCGTGCTGTCTGTGGGCTTCACGTCATACAATCGGGCATAAAAGGATTTGTCGGATTTGTCAAAATGTCGGACTGCGATGACTTTAGTGAGCCGTCTTCTTCCTTCAGGCTGCTGATCACAGAGCTCTCTCTGTTACTTTTGGAAGAAGAAATGTGAGCACGTCTCATCCTGCTCCACGGAGCGGACTCTGGAATGGAAGATGATCTTGGAGGCCTCCGAGGCAAAGAGCGAGGCTTGCTGGCCCTTCACCTCTTGGAGTTCCTCCTTGACATCGACCCCCATCGACTGCAGCAGGAGCAGATTCTGCAGGTTTTTCTGGAGTCGGGACCTTTCACTCTGTTCCTTTCTAGCTTTCTGGGTGCCTTTGAGGATGAAAAACGTCTTGATGTTTCCCTTGATCGCTTCCCACAACTGTGTCAGGGACTCAAAGAGGGGTTTCACGGTTCTCCAGCCTTTGTAAGACCTCTTGAGCTCCTCGCTGTGCTCTGGGGTCAGCAGTTGCACGTTTAGCTTCCATGCCCCCCTGCCCACCCTCTGGTCTTCCTCCAAGTGACAGTCAACCAGTAGGAGGCAGTGGTCGGAGAACACCGGCTTGACGTCGGTGGATCTGACTGCGAACGCGCGGGACACAAACAGGAAGTCTATCCTGAAACGGATGGACCCGTCTGGCCGCGACCAGGTGTATCTACGCTGCGCTCAAGCGGCCGTACCGGCACAAAATGGGCAGCCGGCCCAGGCGCCAATACACGGACAGAGAGCTATAACGGGGGCTTCCCGGCGCAACTGAGAACCACGTATGTGTCCCTGTCACCTAGCGCAACCATGAAGCTATTGGAAACAAATTACCCCAACTAAAACCTAGACATGGAAATGAGTCGTTTTGGCAAAAATTGAGGGAAATACGGCAATGCCACGATCTCCATAACAGGGACGTTCGCGGGTTAGTCCGGATAAAACTACCTGAGGCGTTTTGGGGATGGCTGCAGCAAGCGTATCAGGACGGAACCTGGTGTAATGATATCGCTGCAGACCAGGGACAGCAGCAAGCTGATTTCCGAGCCTTTAGAGCAGAAATGGCACAAGTCTTAGGGCAAGCCCCAGTTAATTGGAATACAGTGACTGGAGTAAAACAAGAAAAGGGCGAGAGTGCCCATGAATATGGCAATTGGAAGTTTGAGGCATATTGTAACTATGGGGGTGTAGGTGCACTGGAGGTTCACTAGAGCTTTCCCCACCAGGGACTGCAGCGCCACCACGGCCACAAAGATCCTCGCTTTTGAAGTAGTACCAAGATGGGGAATCCCTTTACAGATAGATTCGGATCAAGGAGCGCATTTTACGGACAGTATTATGAAAAGGACGTGTGAGCTGCTCGGAGTAAAACAGAAATTTCACGTACCTGACCGTCCACAAAGCTCAGGAATGGAAGAACGTATGAACCGCACGTTAAAAAATGCTATTGCAATGGCAAACACAACAACTGGTGGGGGATGGGTGGATGTGCTCCCCTGCATATTGATGCGACTGAGGGCTACCCCCAACAGGACAACTGGTTTAACCCCTTATGAGTTGCTGACCGGGAGGGCTATGCGCTTGCCAGAGGGCAGAGCCACCGGAAGTGAGGATATGGGACCCATCAGAGATAAAATTAAAAACGATATTAAGCAATTGGATGGACAGCTAAAGGAATTACAACAGGAAGTGAAGGACCAACAGGCTATCAGGGATTTAGAAGAGAGGACAAAAGGGGGACTCCCGTCACCACCGGCTGAGGTCGGAGACATGGTGTTTGTTCATATCACCCCTAGCCAACCAGTTTTTGCCCCAAAATGGACTGGACCGTACGGAATTATTCACGTGCCTGCGTCGGTATGAAGGGAAAAGCTAGGTGGAAACACTGGTCGCAACTGAAAAGGTATGATGTAAGTAAGAGAGACTAAATTACCAGGCAGCGGGGGGAAAACGGGCAACGAGCAGTCCGTACTGTGTAGGACAAGTGGTTTAGGATTCATTCCCGATCTGGAGGACTGGCCATCTGAAAGACAAAAGGGGGAATCCTCAACTACGGGGAGGGTCACCGTGGGCTGTGCACAAGGAGGGACGTAAAGGAGAAAGCTGCCTCTTATATCCAACCTAAACCCTGGTGATCACCAGCAGTGTGCTTCATTACAGAAATAACAATAACCGGGTAACCTCCACGCCAAGATGGAAAAAAGCTGGGTGTCCATGATCATTACCAGGGCCCTGGCTATCGCAGCCACCGGCATACAGAATGTAAACCGTGAAGCAGTGGCCGGTATGGGCTTATACTACAAGAATGTCAGCGACGGATATTGCGTGAAAGGAGGTGTGAATGTCACAACGGAAAGGTCAATGCTCTTCAAGTGTGGCACCGGGCTTACGCAACTATCCATTGGAACGAGCGATGGTGAGAGCCTAGGGCAGAGCTCGCATTCGGGAACGGAACTCCGATGGAAAAATGAGGGTCCACTATGCTTCCAGATCAGCGATGGTTCGGACGGACCCTGGACATGTGCGAAGGGGGCACAGGTCCAGATACAGTGTGTGAGAGATTTTTCGCAATTTACCTTCACACCCCAGGACAACAACAACTGGGGTCACTGTCCCGGGGAGGAGGACTTGGGAATGACAGATACCTGGCATTGGATCTTGAGGGCCAAACACGGAGAGTTGACTGCAACGGCGGACCCCCGGACCGACACCACCCCGCTATCACAGGACACGACAAGAGACTATCTTGCCCAGACATGACCCCTGGGCCACAGAATGAACTGGTACTGTATACGGACGGTGAACTCTTGTATGATAATGTTAAACATGAAATTGTACAGGTAATTGTGAACCTGGCAGGTATGCAACTGCCTGAGTATTGCAGTAACCAAGCGCCCCTACGAAAACTGTACAAATTACTGAGTAAGGCTGTGATTAATCAGCCGGCCGACGCCACGGGTGCCACTAGATTCAGGGGACATCCTGCTTTCCACCGCCAGGAGAGAGAGTTAGTTAACAATGTACTGACAGGGGTGAACACAGGGACTTCCCTGGTAAACTCTCTCGACATTCAAGGAATCAACTCCGAGGTCACGAATCTTAAAGGGATCATGAGGCAGCTTGCTCATGAGAGTAGCGAGGGGTGGTGAAACGGCAGCGGCCCTAGGGGGCAAGAGTGTGGCATCTGTATTGGAAAGCGTACACGTTATAGAGACCCATGCTAAAGCCACCAGCCAATTAACAGAAAGGGAGGAACGACAAGAGGGCAGCACCCAAAAAAGCCAGCTTACGGCCAGTGGATGATCGGGCAATTAAGACACAATCTGGGCCAGATCCAAAGGGGGGAGGTACCGGGCTGGATCAACAGTGCCCGGTAGTGGGGGATGGCCAAGAACCCAGGCGTCATCGACGCATGTACATTGAAAGGAGTGACCAGGGTGTATGCGGTGATTCAGAAGTGCACCTCAAACCAAATGAACGTGATAGGTATGGGCAATCCCCTCAGTCACAGCAGACACGGGCCCACACCCTCAGTATCAAGTGGAGAACATTGGGTTAATCCGAGACAATGACTCCCTCCGGTACTACCCCATAGATATGCATGCCATACGCAAGAATGAGGGCATACACGGGGTATCACTGAGTGGGTGCAGGAGGAAAGGTAGCCTCACAATTTGCTCCCAACCAGTTGGAACGGGGGTGGTGCTGGACAAATGTGGGTACAACCGAACGGAGGGTTGTATATTAGAAATTACCCACAGAGGAAACCATCACACCCGCTCAGGATACAAGGGAACCCCGGCTCCCAGTTAGTATCGGACACGCGTGAATAATGTACGTCCAACAAAGGGATCAGGTCTCAGTCAACCAGGGGGTCATTGTGCTGTGGCCTTTGTCTAATTAATACCATTAAGTTACTGATAATAAAAGATATATAAACTGTGCTCATTTGAACCTCGGTGGAGAAGTGCCTGGATTGCCCAGTGTTTGCTCCCCGCATGCGTAATAAAGGAACCACTTGAATATTGCATCTGGACTCCGAGTGTTGAACTTTTGTACCAGAGTATTCCTCGGTTCTTTCAACGTGTTGGTGGATTGAGCAGACAAGTGGCAGATGAAGTTCAATGTACAGAAGTGTGAGGTGATCCATTTTGGCAGGAAGAATATGGTGAGACAGCATAAAATAAAGGAAGAGCCTCTAAAAGAGGTGCACAAACAGAGGGAACTCAGACGTACATAGGCCATTGAAGATGGCAGGACGTGTTGAGAGCAGTTAATAAAGCAGATAGTATCTTAGGCTTTATTAATAGGGGCATTGAGTACAAGAGTAAGGAGGTCATGTTGAACTCGTATAAGACACTAATTAGGCCTCATCTGGAATACTGCGTCCAGTTCTGGGCGCCATACTTGAGGAAGGATGTGAAGACATTGGAGAGGGTACAGAGGAGATTCACAAGAATGATTCCCGGGATGAAGAACTGTATGAGGATAGATTGGAGAGGATGGGACTGTTTTCCTTGGAGAAAAGAAGGCTGTGAGGAGAGTTGGTGGAGGTATTCAAGATCCTGAGAGATATGGACAAGGTAAATCGTGAGAAACTGTTTCCACTCAAGTGAACATCAAGGACTAGAGGGCACAGATTCAAAATAATTGGCAAAAGGAGTAAATGTGATGTGAGGAAAGATTAATTCACCCAGAGGGTGGTTGGAGTCTGGAACAAAATTCCTGAGAGGGTGCTGGAGGCAGATTCGATCGAGGTATTCAGAAGGGAATTGGATCGTTACCTGAAAAGACAGAATGTGCAAGGTTACGGGGATGAGGCAGGGGAGTAGGACTAGGTGGAAGGCTCTTTCAGAGACCCAGTGCAGACTTGATAGGCCGAATGGCCTCCTTCCACACTGTAAAAAATTCTGTGACATCACAAAGCAGTATCAAGATTTTGTGATTTAGAGATAGATCATGAAATCGGAAATGATCAAAACAAAGGGCGTACATTTATTGTGAGCTGTACAGCCCGAGGGGCTCTAAACAGTTCCCAGTCCCTCGGTACACTGTGGCAGAAGGGTCTTAGACAGCGACCCTTCCCCATTGCGCCTTTGCGGCAGCTGCCCCAAGCTTTAGTGCGTCCCTCAGCACGTAGTCCTCGGCCTTGGAATGTGCCAGTCCGCAACACTCGGTCGGGGACAACTCTTTGTGCTGGAAGACCAACAAGTTTCGGGCAGACCAAAGAGCGTCTTTCACCGAGTTGATGATCCTCCAGCTGCAGTTGATGTTTGTCTCGGTGTGTGTCCCTGGGAACAGCCCGTAGAGCATAGAGTCCTGTGTCACAGAACTGCTCGGGATGAACCTCGACAGAAACCACTGCATCTCTCTCCAGACTTTCTTTGCAAAGGCACAATCCACAAGGAGGTGGACAACGGTCTCTTCCCCACCACAGCCACCTCGAGGGCAACGTGCAGAGGGGGTGAGCTTCCTGGCGTGTAGGAAGGATCTGACGGGGAGGGCCTTTCTCACCACCAGCCAAGCTACGTCTTGGTGTTTGTTGGAAAGTTCTGGCGATGAGGCATTCTGCCAAATGACTTTGACAGTCTGCTCGGGGAACCATCCCACAGGGTCCACCCTCTCCTTATCCCTCAGGGCCTCTAGGACGTTACGTGCTGACCACTGCCTGATGGACTTGTGGTCAAAGGTGCTTTTCTGCATAAATTTTTCCACCAGGGACAGGTGGTACGGCACGGTCCAACTACTTGGAGCGTTCCGCGGCAGCGTGGCCAGACCCATCCTTCGCAACACCGGGGACAGGTAGAACCTCAGCACGTAGTGACACTTGGTGTTTGCGTACTGAGGGTCTACGCACCGCTTGATGCAGCCGCACACAAAGGTGGCCATCAGTATGAGGGCGATGTTGGGCACGTTTATTCCCCCTTTATCTAGAGGCTTATACAGCGCGTCCCTGCGGACACGATCCATTTTCGACCTCCAGATAAAGGGGAAGATGGCTCGGGTGATCGCCATCGCGCAGCAGTCTGGAATGGGCCAGACCTGCGCCATGTACAGCAACAGCGAGAGTGCCTCACACCTGATGACCAGGTTCTTACCCGCAACGGAGAGGAAGCGTCGCTCCCAGATTCCCAGTTTCCTTTTCACCATAGACACTGGATCCTTCCAGTTTCTAACGCATACCCCGGTCCCTCTGAACCATATCCCCAGCACCTTCAGGCCGTCAGCACTGACGGTGAAGGGGACAAAGGATCGGTCAGCCCAGTTCCCAAAGAACACGGCCTCGCTCTTCCCACGATTTACCTTGGCTCCCGAGTCCAGTTCGAACTGGTCGCAGATGTGGATCAGTCTGCACACCGACAGCGGATCAGAACAGAAGACGGCGACATCGTCCATGTACAGGGAGGCTTTGATCTGAGTGCCTCCACTGCCTGGGATCGTAACTCCTCTAATGCCCGGATCCTTCCTGATGGACTCAGCAAAGAACAGGCGAGAGAGGACAGCCCTGCCTGACTCCAGATTTAATTGGAAAGCTATCTGATTCCCACCCATTGATTGAGACTGCGCTACTGATGTTAGTGTAGAGTAGGATCCAACTGGATCCAATTGCGAATTCCCTCCCCAAACCCCATTTTGAGAGCACATCCACCATGTAGGTGTGCGATATTCTGTCAAAGGCTTTCTCCTAATCCAGGCTGATGAGGCAGGTGTCCACACCCCTGTCCTGCACATAGGCAATCGTATCCCTGAGCAGCGCCAGGCTGTCAGAGATCTTCCTGCCCGGCACAGTGCAGGTCTGGTCAGGGTGTATCACCAATTCCAGAGCGGATTTGACCCGATTGGCGATGACCTTGGACAGAATCTTATAGTCCACATTCAACAGTGAAATGGGTCGCCAATTTCTAATTTCCTCCCTTTCTTCCTTGTGCTTGTACATGAGGGTGATGATGCCTTTCCTCATGGATTCTGACATACTGCCGGCCAGGAGCATACTCTCGTACACCCCTAGCAGGTCTGGGCCCATCCAGTCCCACAGAGCCCAATACAACTCCGCCGGCAAGCCGTCGCTTCTGGGGAGATTTACTCTTCTCGAAGGACTCAAGGGCCTAAGTCAGTTCGTCAGGAGTTCGCGGTTTGTCCAGCCTCTCCCGTGTACTGTCGCCTAAGACCTCCGTGATAGAGGACAAGGAGGACTGGGAGGCCGTGCTGTCCGTCGGCTTCACGTCATAAAATCCGGCATAAAAGGATTTGCTGATCCTCAAAATGTCGGACTGCGCTGACTTTACTGATCTGTCTTCTTCATTCAGGCTGCTGAACACAGAGCTCTCTCTCTGTTCCTTTTGGAAGAAGAAACGTGAGCACGTCTCATCCTGCTCCACGGAGCGGACTCTGGAACGGAAGATGTTCTTGGAGGCAAAGTGCGAGGCTTGCTGGCTCTTCACCTCTTGGAGTTCTTCCTTGACATCGACCCCCACCGACTGCAGCCGGAGCAGATTCTGCATGTTTTTCTGGAGTCGGGACATTTCCCTCTCTTCCTTTCTAGCTTTCTGGATGCTTTTGAGGATGAAAAACCTCTTGGTGTTTCCCTTGATCGCTTCCCACCAGTGTGTCAGGGACTCAAAGAGGGGTTTCATGGTTCTCCAACCTTCATAAGCCCTCTTGAGCTCCTCAATGTTCTCTGGGGTCAGCAGTTGCACGAATAGCTTCCATGCCCCCCTGCCCACCCTCAGGTCCTTCTCCAAGTGGCAGTCCGCCAGTAGGATGCAGTGGTCAGAGAAGAACACCGGCTTGACCTCGGTGGATCTGACTGTGAATGCACGGGACACAAAGAGGAAGTCTATCCTGGAACGAATGGACCCGTCTGGCCGCGACCAGGTGTATCTACGCTGCGCTCCGTCTGCAGGGTTGCTGAAGACGTCGTGCAGCTTGGCATCCTTAACTGTTTCCATCAGGGATCTGGACGTAGCGTCCAATCTGCTTCCGGCCCTGCCGGATCGTCCAGCCGCATCGATGATGCAGTTGAAGTCACCGCCCAGAATGACCGGCCTGGAGGTCGCCAGCAGCAGTGGGAGCTGCTGAAAAACCTCCAGCCGCTCAGCTCCTTGTGACGGGCCATACACGTTAATTAACCGGAGTGGAGCGTTCTTGTACATTACGTCTGCTACGAGGAGTCGCCCGCCCACCACCTCCTTGACCTCGGAGACGGTGAAGTTGCCTCCCCGCAGCAGAATACCCAGGCCGGAGGAACGAGAGTCGTTTCCGCCCGACCAGATCGATGGCCCGTGGGACCACCACCGTGACCATTGCCTGTAGGAGCTGAACTGGATAACCTCACTTATCCACGTTAAACTCCATCTGCCAAATTTTGGCCCATTCACCTAACCTGTCCATATCCATTTGTAAATTTCTCATTTCTTCACTGCAACTTACTTTCCCACCTATTTTGGTGTCATCTGCAAAGTTAGCTATGGTACCTTCTACTCCTGAATCCAAGTAAATAGTTGGGGCCCAAGGACCGAACCCTGTGGCACCCCACTAGTTACAGCTTGCCATCCACAAAAGACCCATTTATCCTGACTCTCTGCTTTCTGTTGGTTAGCCAAAGCTCTATCCAAGCAAATATATTACCCTTAGCTGCGTGTGATCTTATCTTGTGTATTAATCTTTTGTGCGGCACCTTATCAAATGCCTTCTGGAAGTCCAGACATACTACATCTACAGGATCGCCATTATCCACTTTGCTTGTCACATCTTTAAAGAACTCTAGCGATTTAGTCAAACACGATTTAGTCTTCATAAAGCCATGCTGACTCTGATGGATTGCATTTTGACTTGCATTTTAGGAGGGTAGTGAAGGCATTGGAGAGAGTGCAGAAGAGGTTTACGAGTTTGGTTCCAGGGGCGAGGAAGTTGAGTTATGAAGTAAGATTGGAGAAGTTGGGACTGTATTCCTTGGGGAAAAGAAGTCTGAGAGGAGACTTGATAGAGGTATTGAAAATCATGAGGTATCTGGAGAGAGTAGATAGGGAGAAACTGCTTGCACCGATGAAAGGATCGAGAAGGAGCGGGCACAGGTTTAAAGTAACTAGCAGAAGAAGCAAAAGTGATAGGAGCAGCGAGTGGTCAGGGTCTGGAATGCACCGCCTGATAGCGTGGCGGAGGCAGGTTCAATTGAAGAGGGAATGAGATGATTATTTGAAAAGAAAGCATGTGCTGGGTTACGTGGAGAAGGCAGGAGAATGGCACGAAGTGAAATGTTCATTGGGAGAGCTGGTGCAGTCACGACGGGCGGAATGGGCTCCTTGTGCAGTGTAAGGATTGTGTGAACGTGGATGTAGACGTTTCCGAGTAGCTGTGTAAAGTGTGTGAGCTTTGAGGTGTGAGTTTTGACTGTTGCTGTATCAGCAGCAGCAGCAGCAGCGGGCGGGAGCGGCAGCAGAGAGCTGGTTGAAAGTGTTGTGAGGCGAAAGGTGCAGCTGAGAGAGTGTTTGAGAGGTGTATTTGCAAGTGAAAGATGTTTTTGTATGAGTGAGGTAGAGTGTTTGTGAGATGAGAGTGGTGTCTGTGAGCGTTGGGTGAGCGTGCGTGTTTTTTGTGTGTAGATGGTGCGGGTGAGTGAGAAAGAAAGAAAGTTGTGTTTTGAAAGATGTGCATGTTGAAAAGTAAAGAAAGCAGATGTTTGTAAGAAAACTATTTTTAGCATTGAAAATCCCCTGGAAAGGGGTGGTGCACCATTCCCAGAGATACTGCAATACCGGGTCGATGCGTGGAGTGGACGGAGCAAGCCCCTATTCCATCTCCCTGCTCCAAAAATCAATTTAATATATGGTCCCCAGATAAGGGACGTATCAGATATTAAACTGATAAGAACAGATTTTTTTTTTTTTGTAAAAATATACTTTATTCATAAAATATCTTCAATCACATTCCAAACCATTTCAAAAACAACATTACAAGGGTACAATCCAGGTTAAACTTTTACAAAATGTATCACCGGGTGCATCAGTACAAACAATATTACAATCATTTACAGCCTTTCATTTTGATCTGTACAGCCCGAGGGGCTCTAAACAGTTCCCAGTCTCTCGGTGCGCTGCGGTAGAAAGGTCTTAGACAGCGACCCTTCCCCATTGCGCCTTTGCGGCAGCTGCCCCAAGCTTTAGTGCGTCCCTCAGCACGTAGTCCTGGACTTTGGATTGTGCCAGTCCGCAACAATCGGTCGGGGACAACTCTTTGTGCTGGAAGACCAACAAGTTTCGGGCAGACCAAAGCGCCTCTTTCACCGAGTTGATGATCCTCCAGCTGCAGTCGATGTTTGTCTCGGTGTGTGTCCCTGGGAACAGCCCGTAGAGCACAGAGTCCTGTGTCACAGAACTGCTCGGGATGAACCTCGACAGCAACCACTGCGTCTCTCTCCAGACTTTCTTTGCAAAGGCACAATCCACAAGGAGGTGAACAACGGTCTCTTCCCCACCACAGCCACCTCGAGGGCAACGTGCAGAGGGGGTGAGACTCCTGGCGTGTAGGAAGGATCTGACGGGGAGGGCCTTTCTCACCACCAGCCAAGCCACGTCTTGGTGTTTGTTGGAAAGTTCTGGCGATGTGGCATTCTGCCAAATGACTTTGACAGTCTGCTCGGGGAACCATCCCACAGGGTCCACCCTCTCCTTTTCCCTCAGGGCCTCTAGGACGTTACGTGCTGACCACTGCCTGATGGACTTGTGGTCAAAGGTGTTTTTCTGCATAAATTTTTCCACCAGGGACAGGTGGTACGGCACGGTCCAACTACTTGGAGCGTTCCGCGGCAGCGTGGCCAGACCCATCCTTCGCAACACCGGGGACAGGTAGAACCTCAGCACGTAGTGACACTTGGTGTTTGCGTACTGAGGGTCTACGCACCGCTTGATGCAGCCGCACACAAAGGTGGCCATCAGTATGAGGGCGATGTTGGGCACGTTTATTCCCCCTTTATCTAGAGGCTTATACAGCGCGTCCCTGCGGACACGATCCATTTTCGACCTCCAGATAAAGGGGAAGATGGCTCGGGTGATCGCCATCGCGCAGCAGTCTGGAATGGGCCAGACCTGCGCCATGTACAGCAACAGCGAGAGTGCCTCACACCTGATGACCAGGTTCTTACCCGCAACGGAGAGGAAGCGTCGCTCCCAGATTCCCAGTTTCCTTTTCACCATAGACACTGGATCCTTCCAGTTTCTAACGCATACCCCGGTCCCTCTGAACCATATCCCCAGCACCTTCAGGCCGTCAGCACTGACGGTGAAGGGGACAAAGGATCGGTCAGCCCAGTTCCCAAAGAACACGGCCTCGCTCTTCCCACGATTTACCTTGGCTCCCGAGTCCAGTTCGAACTGGTCGCAGATGTGGATCAGTCTGCACACCGACAGCGGATCAGAACAGAAGACGGCGACATCGTCCATGTACAGGGAGGCTTTGATCTGAGTGCCTCCACTGCCTGGGATCGTAACTCCTCTAATGCCCGGATCCTTCCTGATGGACTCAGCAAAGAACAGGCGAGAGAGGACAGCCCTGCCTGACTCCAGATTTAATTGGAAAGCTATCTGATTCCCACCCATTGATTGAGACTGCGCTACTGATGTTAGTGTAGAGTAGGATCCAACTGGATCCAATTGCGAATTCCCTCCCCAAACCCCATTTTGAGAGCACATCCACCATGTAGGTGTGCGATATTCTGTCAAAGGCTTTCTCCTAATCCAGGCTGATGAGGCAGGTGTCCACACCCCTGTCCTGCACATAGGCAATCGTATCCCTGAGCAGCGCCAGGCTGTCAGAGATCTTCCTGCCCGGCACAGTGCAGGTCTGGTCAGGGTGTATCACCAATTCCAGAGCGGATTTGACCCGATTGGCGATGACCTTGGACAGAATCTTATAGTCCACATTCAACAGTGAAATGGGTCGCCAATTTCTAATTTCCTCCCTTTCTTCCTTGTGCTTGTACATGAGGGTGATGATGCCTTTCCTCATGGATTCTGACATACTGCCGGCCAGGAGCATACTCTCGTACACCCCTAGCAGGTCTGGGCCCATCCAGTCCCACAGAGCCCAATACAACTCCGCCGGCAAGCCGTCGCTTCTGGGGAGATTTACTCTTCTCGAAGGACTCAAGGGCCTAAGTCAGTTCGTCAGGAGTTCGCGGTTTGTCCAGCCTCTCCCGTGTACTGTCGCCTAAGACCTCCGTGATAGAGGACAAGGAGGACTGGGAGGCCGTGCTGTCCGTCGGCTTCACGTCATAAAATCCGGCATAAAAGGATTTGCTGATCCTCAAAATGTCGGACTGCGCTGACTTTACTGATCTGTCTTCTTCATTCAGGCTGCTGAACACAGAGCTCTCTCTCTGTTCCTTTTGGAAGAAGAAACGTGAGCACGTCTCATCCTGCTCCACGGAGCGGACTCTGGAACGGAAGATGTTCTTGGAGGCAAAGTGCGAGGCTTGCTGGCTCTTCACCTCTTGGAGTTCTTCCTTGACATCGACCCCCACCGACTGCAGCCGGAGCAGATTCTGCATGTTTTTCTGGAGTCGGGACATTTCCCTCTCTTCCTTTCTAGCTTTCTGGATGCTTTTGAGGATGAAAAACCTCTTGGTGTTTCCCTTGATCGCTTCCCACCAGTGTGTCAGGGACTCAAAGAGGGGTTTCATGGTTCTCCAACCTTCATAAGCCCTCTTGAGCTCCTCAATGTTCTCTGGGGTCAGCAGTTGCACGAATAGCTTCCATGCCCCCCTGCCCACCCTCAGGTCCTTCTCCAAGTGGCAGTCCGCCAGTAGGATGCAGTGGTCAGAGAAGAACACCGGCTTGACCTCGGTGGATCTGACTGTGAATGCACGGGACACAAAGAGGAAGTCTATCCTGGAACGAATGGACCCGTCTGGCCGCGACCAGGTGTATCTACGCTGCGCTCCGTCTGCAGGGTTGCTGAAGACGTCGTGCAGCTTGGCATCCTTAACTGTTTCCATCAGGGATCTGGACGTAGCGTCCAATCTGCTTCCGGCCCTGCCGGATCGTCCAGCCGCATCGATGATGCAGTTGAAGTCACCGCCCAGAATGACCGGCCTGGAGGTCGCCAGCAGCAGTGGGAGCTGCTGAAAAACCTCCAGCCGCTCAGCTCCTTGTGACGGGCCATACACGTTAATTAACCGGAGTGGAGCGTTCTTGTACATTACGTCTGCTACGAGGAGTCGCCCGCCCACCACCTCCTTGACCTCGGAGACGGTGAAGTTGCCTCCCCGCAGCAGAATACCCAGGCCGGAGGAACGAGAGTCGTTTCCGCCCGACCAGATCGATGGCCCGTGGGACCACCACCGTGACCATTGCCTGTAGGAGCTGAACTGGATAACCTCACTTATCCACGTTAAACTCCATCTGCCAAATTTTGGCCCATTCACCTAACCTGTCCATATCCATTTGTAAATTTCTCATTTCTTCACTGCAACTTACTTTCCCACCTATTTTGGTGTCATCTGCAAAGTTAGCTATGGTACCTTCTACTCCTGAATCCAAGTAAATAGTTGGGGCCCAAGGACCGAACCCTGTGGCACCCCACTAGTTACAGCTTGCCATCCACAAAAGACCCATTTATCCTGACTCTCTGCTTTCTGTTGGTTAGCCAAAGCTCTATCCAAGCAAATATATTACCCTTAGCTGCGTGTGATCTTATCTTGTGTATTAATCTTTTGTGCGGCACCTTATCAAATGCCTTCTGGAAGTCCAGACATACTACATCTACAGGATCGCCATTATCCACTTTGCTTGTCACATCTTTAAAGAACTCTAGCGATTTAGTCAAACACGATTTAGTCTTCATAAAGCCATGCTGACTCTGATGGATTGCATTTTGACTTGCATTTTAGGAGGGTAGTGAAGGCATTGGAGAGAGTGCAGAAGAGGTTTACGAGTTTGGTTCCAGGGGCGAGGAAGTTGAGTTATGAAGTAAGATTGGAGAAGTTGGGACTGTATTCCTTGGGGAAAAGAAGTCTGAGAGGAGACTTGATAGAGGTATTGAAAATCATGAGGTATCTGGAGAGAGTAGATAGGGAGAAACTGCTTGCACCGATGAAAGGATCGAGAAGGAGCGGGCACAGGTTTAAAGTAACTAGCAGAAGAAGCAAAAGTGATAGGAGCAGCGAGTGGTCAGGGTCTGGAATGCACCGCCTGATAGCGTGGCGGAGGCAGGTTCAATTGAAGAGGGAATGAGATGATTATTTGAAAAGAAAGCATGTGCTGGGTTACGTGGAGAAGGCAGGAGAATGGCACGAAGTGAAATGTTCATTGGGAGAGCTGGTGCAGTCACGACGGGCGGAATGGGCTCCTTGTGCAGTGTAAGGATTGTGTGAACGTGGATGTAGACGTTTCCGAGTAGCTGTGTAAAGTGTGTGAGCTTTGAGGTGTGAGTTTTGACTGTTGCTGTATCAGCAGCAGCAGCAGCAGCGGGCGGGAGCGGCAGCAGAGAGCTGGTTGAAAGTGTTGTGAGGCGAAAGGTGCAGCTGAGAGAGTGTTTGAGAGGTGTATTTGCAAGTGAAAGATGTTTTTGTATGAGTGAGGTAGAGTGTTTGTGAGATGAGAGTGGTGTCTGTGAGCGTTGGGTGAGCGTGCGTGTTTTTTGTGTGTAGATGGTGCGGGTGAGTGAGAAAGAAAGAAAGTTGTGTTTTGAAAGATGTGCATGTTGAAAAGTAAAGAAAGCAGATGTTTGTAAGAAAACTATTTTTAGCATTGAAAATCCCCTGGAAAGGGGTGGTGCACCATTCCCAGAGATACTGCAATACCGGGTCGATGCGTGGAGTGGACGGAGCAAGCCCCTATTCCATCTCCCTGCTCCAAAAATCAATTTAATATATGGTCCCCAGATAAGGGACGTATCAGATATTAAACTGATAAGAACAGATTTTTTTTTTTTTGTAAAAATATACTTTATTCATAAAATATCTTCAATCACATTCCAAACCATTTCAAAAACAACATTACAAGGGTACAATCCAGGTTAAACTTTTACAAAATGTATCACCGGGTGCATCAGTACAAACAATATTACAATCATTTACAGCCTTTCATTTTGATCTGTACAGCCCGAGGGGCTCTAAACAGTTCCCAGTCTCTCGGTGCGCTGCGGTAGAAAGGTCTTAGACAGCGACCCTTCCCCATTGCGCCTTTGCGGCAGCTGCCCCAAGCTTTAGTGCGTCCCTCAGCACGTAGTCCTGGACTTTGGATTGTGCCAGTCCGCAACAATCGGTCGGGGACAACTCTTTGTGCTGGAAGACCAACAAGTTTCGGGCAGACCAAAGCGCCTCTTTCACCGAGTTGATGATCCTCCAGCTGCAGTCGATGTTTGTCTCGGTGTGTGTCCCTGGGAACAGCCCGTAGAGCACAGAGTCCTGTGTCACAGAACTGCTCGGGATGAACCTCGACAGCAACCACTGCGTCTCTCTCCAGACTTTCTTTGCAAAGGCACAATCCACAAGGAGGTGAACAACGGTCTCTTCCCCACCACAGCCACCTCGAGGGCAACGTGCAGAGGGGGTGAGACTCCTGGCGTGTAGGAAGGATCTGACGGGGAGGGCCTTTCTCACCACCAGCCAAGCCACGTCTTGGTGTTTGTTGGAAAGTTCTGGCGATGTGGCATTCTGCCAAATGACTTTGACAGTCTGCTCGGGGAACCATCCCACAGGGTCCACCCTCTCCTTTTCCCTCAGGGCCTCTAGGACGTTACGTGCTGACCACTGCCTGATGGACTTGTGGTCAAAGGTGTTTTTCTGCATAAATTTTTCCACCAGGGACAGGTGTTGCTGTACGTGGCGCAGGTCTGGCCCATTCCTCACTCCTGCGCTGTGGCGATCACGCCAGCCATCTTCCGCTTTATCTGGAGGTCAAAAGTGGATCCTGTTTGCAGGGACATGATGTAAAAAAACTCTGGATGAAGGGGGAAAAAACATGCCCAACATCACCCTCATCCTGATGGCCACCTTTGTGTATGGCAGTATCAAGCTGTGTGTAGACCCAAACACCAAGCGTCACTACGTGCTGAGGTTCTACCTGTCCCTGGTGTTGCGAAGGATGGGTCTGGCCACCCTGCCGCGGAACGCTCCAAGTGCCGTATCACCTGCCCCGTGTGGAAAAACTTATGCAGAGAAACACCTTTGTCCGCAAGTCCATCAGGCAGTGGTTAGCACGTATCACCCTAGAGGCCCTGCGGGAAAAGGAGATGGTGGATTCCGGCGGACGGTTCGCCGAACAGACCGTCAGGGTCATTTGGCAGAATGCCTCATCACCAGAACTCTGAAGAGAGTGGCCGTGGTTCTTGTCGAGGTGCATCCCGAGCAGTTCCGTGACACAGGTATGGACTCTGTGCTCCAGGGGCTGTTCCCAGGGACACACGCCGAGACAAACATCAACTACCGCCGGAGGATCCACTCGGTGAAAGACACTCTTTGGCTGTCCGAAACTTGTTGGTCTTCCATTGCAAAGAGTTGGCACATTCCAAGGTCCAGGACTACGTGCTGAGGGACGCACTAAAGTTTGGGGCAAAGGCGTAATGGAGAAAGGTCGCTGTCTACGGTTGCGCTAGATGTGTCGTGTAACTGGCAGGTAATGGAAAATTTCGAGAAACACTCAGTCACAAGGGAGAACACGTGACAGGCATGAGAGACAATCCATGAGTCTTTGTAGCTGAGTTTCCGTGTGAGCAACTAGCTCACAGCGCAGAGGAGTTCTTCGATCGAGGCCTGCTGTATTTTTGTCTTTGCTTTCAGCTTGAGCAGTCAAAGAACAAAGAAGAAAAAAAAGTACAGCACAGGAACAGGCCCTTCGGCCCTCCAAGCCTGCGCCGATCGGTCTGTGGAGCTTGCCAGCTGACCAGGTATGCAGCTAAAGTCCTTCCACATCTACAGGGAAGGCAAAGTCAGCAGCGTTTCTCCCAGAGTGTAGAGAGTCCTTGGAACTCTCTTCCTCGAAAGGTGGTGGAAACAGAGTCTTTGAATATTTTCAAGACAGAGCTGGATAGATTAACAAGGCGGGGTTGGAAGGTTATCGCTGGTAGGCAGGAATGTGGGGTTGAGGTTACAATCGGATCAGCCATGATCTTCTGAGTAGTGGAGCAGGCTCTTGGGGCCCAGTGGCCTACTCCTGCTCCTAAGTTGTATGTTCAGACATGTAGGGGCATTACTTTTTACTGATTCCAGTGCTTCTCCTGCACTGAACCTGGAGAGTACTACGTCAGCTGCTGTTGAGTTGTTTCCTGATGCCCTGCTTTCTTTTGTACGAGCTGTCTAGCATCCTCGTTTATGGGCTTCCTTTGCTTGGCATTGGGCCTTCTTTTGGGCTGACTGTTGGTCTATTTCCTTTACGGGATGTCAGCATGACATCACCAGAAGGGAAATGTGTCATGTTATGAAGTCACAGTAAATAAGTCCAATGCATTATATCATTATAATAACACAAGATGATGATCAGCAGTGAGAAGGCAGGTGGCAGCAAGGATAAGTACAGGTACGACACAGCGAACAGCCTTAGATCCTGTTAAAATGTTGAAAATGTTTCTCCCCTTCTCGAAGATTATTTCCTTCAAAATTTTAGAAATCTTTCAGCTTCAACCAGAAGTCACACACAAGCCAAACAACAAAACCACCTGCGTGCACAGCACAGCACACCATCTGCCAGCCTGCAATGATGTCGGCTCTCTTTTAATCACCTTTTCCCCTCCCATCAGTCCTATTCAGCAGGCAAGCAAAGGAGCGCAGAAAATACATCTGCACGGCTGTTTCTAACTTCTAGAAAGGGAACAGCCTTATCCTAGGAAAGTGAAAAATACCTATACTGTCACAAAGTGATGAACTTGAACTGCAAAACACCACGCTTACCTGAGCTTGTGTCACAGTTTTTGCTGTCTATCTCAGCCAGTATTCTCAGTCGTCCATCCTGGCTTCTTGCTCTCTCTGCAGCTTTCAGATGCCTCCCCTTGGCCGGCCTCAGTGCTCGGTGATAGATCAGCGCTCGGTATTATTTCTGTCCTCAGTGGTAACTGCTAGGGGAGAAAGGCTTGACTTTTTCAATCACCTTTTACCTCAGTAAAATCCAAGTAGAACCTAAAGTGGCAATGCTTCTCCCTCTCAGCACCCAACATGTCTTGCCTTTTCTTCAGGTTGGATTTGAGGAAGCACTACAGTTGCTGCCTGGCTGCCATTTCAAGTACAGAGACAAGGGGCAGCCCCATGACCCCTCCCCCGACTCCTGCACAATATGCAAATATAGCACATTGTCTGAGTGCAATTTGGGAGCTGAAGATGGTTTCACAGTGGGATACAAGATATGAGGAGAGGTTTCCTCACAGACACACCGCCACATAAGCCCCTTTAAATTTGCGCGGCTGTGCAAAAAGTTTAATGGGCCCGCACACTTAAACAAATCGGTCACGCACTGTAATGACTCGCCTCATTCAGTTCAACAGAAATTAGGATCATGTTTTTAACCTGTGCCCTAGTTTTAAAATATTTTGTGTTCCATATTTACTTTCTCAATTTGTTATTAATTTACTTTACATTGCTTTATATTCTATTTTGTCTTGGACATGCATCACGGTTCGTTCAATCTCACTGGTTAAGAAAATTAAAATATTTAGTTTGATCAGGGTCTTACACTTGTCAAGAGGAGCCCTTTCAAATACTGGCCTGCTTTTGGAGGCCTGAAGTCACTGGAGCTGCACAAGTCAAGACGACTGAAGGCCTGATTCGCTGTGTAATATACTTTGCAGCATCTTGTTGCACTAGCAGGCAGGAAGGAGTTTTCAGCAATGCAGTTTAAAGGCTTGATACACTAAGTACACTTTCATTTCAGGTTTGTCATTTCAGGACGCTGCGTGTTTTTTTGCTCTGTTTTCTGACTCTGAAATTCTAATTCAGACTGTGGAGAAGAGCTGTTGTTGCTGCTGTTGGTTTTCTTTGTAACTGTTGTCGTTTTTTTGTGGAAAAATATACCTTATCCATAAAATATCTGAAAGAACATTACAAAACATTTCAAAATGGCCATCGCAAAAAGTGCAATCATATTCCAGTTTTTCAAATAGATCATGTCGCACCCTGCGACGCTTCAATACGATCAATGAACATTACAGACATTTCAACATGCTCATTACAGGCAGTCAGACAGTGCAATAGTATTCAAGTTATCTACATAGATCATGTTGCACTCTGAGGTGCTTCAATACAATTGTGATAAATGTAATATTCACTGCATACATTCAATGTGAGTCTTTCAGGCCGAGGGGTCTATACCTTTCCCAGTCCCTCGGTGCACTATGGCTGAAAGGTCTTAGACAGCGACCGTTCCCCACTGCGCATTTGTGGCGGCTGCCCCAAGCTTTAGCGCGTCCCTCAGCACGTAGTCCTCGGCCTTGGAATGTGCCAGCCAGTCTGCAACACTCTGCTGGGGACAACTCATTGCACTGGAAGACCAACAAGTTTCGGGCAGACCAAAGAGCGTCTTTCACCGAGTAGATGATCCTCCACCTGCTTGTCTCGATGTGCGTCCCTGTCCCTGGGATCAACACGTAGAGCACAGAGACCTGTGTCACAGAACTGCTTGGGATGAACCGCGACAAAAACCACGGCAACTCTCTGCAGACCTTCTTTGCAAACGCACATTCCACAAAGAGGTGAACAACGGTCTCGTCCCCACGACAGCCACCTCGAGGTCAACATGCAGAGAGGGTGAGACTTCAGGAAGGATCTGACGGGGAGGGCATTTCTCACCACCAGCCAAGCTACGTCTTGGTGCTTGTTGGAAAGTTCTGGAGACGAGGCATTCTGCCAAACGACTTTGACAGTCTGCTCGGGGAAACATCGCACAGGATCCACCATCTCCTTTCCCCGCAGGGCCTATAGGACGTTACGTGCCGACCACTGCCTGATGGACTTGGGGTCAAAGGTGTTTTTCTGCATAAAGTTTTCCACCAGGGACAGGTGGTACGGCAAGGTCCAACTACTTGGAGCGTTCCGCGGCAGCGTGGCCAGACCCATCCTTCGCAACACCGGGGACAGGTAGAACCTCAGCACGTAGTGACACTTGGTGTTTGCGTACTGAGGGTCTACGCACCGCTTGATGCAGCCACACACAAAGGTGGCCATCAGTATGAGGGCGATGTTGGGCACGTTTTTTCCCCCTTTATCTAGAGGCTTGTGCATCGCGTCCCTGCAGACACGATCCATTTTCGACCTCCAGATAAAGCGGAAGATGGCTCGAGTGATCGCCATCGCGCAGGAGTGTGGAATGGGCCAGACCTGCGCCACGTACAGCAACAGCGAGAGTACCTCACACCTGATGACCAGGTTCTTACCCGCAATGGAGAGGGAGCGTCGCTCCCACATGCCCAGTTTCCTTTTCACCATAGCCACTCGCTCCTTCCAGTTTCTAACGCATGCCCCGGTCCCTCCGAACCATATCCCCAGCACCTTCAGGCCGTCAGCCCTGACAGTGAAGGGGACAAAGGATCGGTCAGCCCAGTTCCCAAAGAACATGGCCTCGCTCTTCCCACGATTTACCTTGGCTCCCGAGGCCAGTTCGAACTGGTCGCAGACGTGCATCAGTCTGCGCACCGACAGCGGATCCGAGCAGAAGACGGCGACGTCGTCCATGTACAGGGAGGCTTTTACCTGAGTGCCTCCACTGCCTGGGATCGTCACTCCTCTTATGCCCGGATCCATCCTGATGGACTCGGCAAAGGGTTCTATGCAGCGCACGAAAAGGACAGGCGAGAGAGGACAGCCCTGCCTGACTCCAGATTTAATCGGAAAGCTATCTGTTTCCCACCCATTGATTGAGACTGCGCTACTGATGTTAGTGTAGAGCAGTTGGATCCAATTTCGAATTCCCTCCCCAAAGCCCATTTTGGAGAGCACATCCCCCATGTAGGTGTGCGATATTCTGTCAAAGGCCTTCTCCTGATCCAGGCTGATGAGGCAGGTATCCACACCCCTGTCCTGTACATAGGCAATCGTATCCCTGAGCAGCGCCAGGCTGTCAGAGATCTTCCTGCCTGGCACAGAGCAGGTCTGGTCAGGGTGAATCACCAATTCCAGAGCGGATTTGACCCGGTTGGCGATGACCTTGGACAGAATCTTATAGTCCACATTCAACAGTGAAATGGGTCGCCAATTTCTAATTTCCTCCCTTTCCCCCTTGTGCTTGTAGATGAGGGTGATGATGCCTTTCCTCATGGATTCTGACATGCTGCCGGCCAGGAGCATACTCTCGTACACTTCTAGCAGGTCTGGGCCGATCAAGTCCCACAGAGCCGAATACAACTCCGCCGGCAGGCCGTCGCTTCCGGGGGTTTTACTCTTCTCGAAGGACTCGAGGGCCTTAGTCAGTTCGTCAGGAGTTAGCGGTTTGTCTAGGCTCTCCCGCGTACTGTGGTCTAAGACCTCGGTGATAGAGGACAGGAAGGACTGGGAGGCCGTGCTGTCCGTGGGCTTCACGTCATACAGACCGGCATAAAAGGATTTGCTGATCCTCAGAATGTCGGACCGTGATGACTTTACTGAGCCGTCTTCTTCCTTCAGGCTGCTGATCACAGAGCGCTCTCTGTGTACCTTTTGGAAGAAGAAACGTGAGCACGTCTCATCCTGCTCCACGGAGCGGACTCTGGAACGGAAGATGATCTTGGAGGCCTCCGAGGCAAAGTGCGAGGCTTGCTGGCCCTTCACCTCTTGGAGCTCCTCCTTGACATCCACCCCCATCGACTGCAGCCGGAGCAGATTCTGCATCTTTTCCTGGAGTCGGGACATTTCCCTCTGTTCCTTTCTAGCTTTCTGGGTGCCTTTGCGGATGAAAAACCTCTTGATGCTTCCCTTGATCACTTCCCACCAGTGTGTCAGGGACTCAAAGAGGGGTTTCACGGTTCTCCAACCTTTGTAATCCCTCTTGAGCTCCTCAATGTTCTCTGGGGTCAGCAGTTGCACATTTAGCTTCCATGCCCCCCTGCCCACCCTCAGGTCTTCCTCCAAGTGGCAGTCCGCCAGTAGGAGGCAGTGGTCAGAGAAGAACACCGGCTTGACCTCGGTGGATCTGACTGTGAATGCACGGGACACAAACAGGAAGTCTATCCTGGAACGAATGGACCCGTCTGGCCGCGACCAGGTGTATCTACGCTGCGCTCCGTCTGCAGGGTTGCTGAAGACGTCGTGCAGCTTGGCATCCTTAACTGTTTCCATCAGGGATCTGGACGTAGCGTCCAATCTGCTTCCGGCCCTGCCGGATCGTCCAGCCGCATCGATGATGCAGTTGAAGTCCCCGCCCAGAATGACCGGCCTGGAGGTCGCCAGCAGCAGTGGGAGCTGCTGAAAAACCTCCAGCCGCTCAGCCCCTTGTGCCGGGCCGTACACGTTAATTAACCGGAGTGGAGCGTTCTTGTACATTACGTCTGCTACCAGGAGTCGCCCGCCCACCACCTCCTTGACCTCGGAGACGGTGAAGTTGCCTCCCCGCAGCAGAATACCCAGGCCGGAGGAACGAGAGTCCTTTCCGCCCGACCAGATCGATGGCCCGTGGGACCACCATCGTGACCATTGCCTGTAGGAGCTGAGGTGCGGTATCGCACACTCCTGCAGAAACAACAGGTCAGCTTTGACCTTGGCTAGGTAGTCCAAGGTCGCAACACATCGCGTAGTAGATTTAATGCTACGCACATTTATGGATACAATCTTTAAACCCATATTAAAGCATTTATTCTCCTACCAAACCCACTGTCTCTGAGAGTCCCAGACCTTTAGTCTGCTCCTTCATACCCGTAGTGAGCTCAAATTCCTTCACTTTGGATGGGCTGAGGTAGATCTCCTTGGCCGTGTTCTGCTCCGGTGGCATCTGGAGGTTCACGTGGAGAGCGGGTTTTGAGATGACCTTTGCTGGAGAAGCTTCTCCAAAACTCACCCCCTCTGGGGTGTTGCTGTTCCCGGCTTCCTGGAGCTGGGGTGCGATGATTGCCTCACTGCTCCCAGATTCCAGGGGCTGTGGTGCACTGGCCTCCTCAGGTTGCAGGCAAAGTTGGGGTGCGCTGGTCTCCTTGTTGTCTCCAATTTTCTGGAGCTCGGGTGTCTCGTCCTCCAACGCCCTGGAGCTTTGCCGCCTCTTCTGTCGGTGCCGCTCTGGCACTTCATCATCCGAAGAGCTGCTGCCCTTGTCATCCGTGTCGGATGGGAGACGCCTCTTGCCGCTTCTCTGGGAAACGCCTTTGCTTCTTCTTCGCTCCCTCTTACTTTTCTTGTTCTTCACCGTCCGCCACTCCCCCTGCTGCTTTTCCACTGCTGCCTCCTCCTCCATTGATTCGCTGTCCTGAGGACTGGGAGGTTCAGGGGGTAGTGCTGTTGATTGGCTCTCTGTTGCCTCCATCTCTTTCTCCACCTTGTCTCTCTCTGTGTCCTCCTTTGTCCCGTTGCGCTCCCTGGGGGCCTTGGTGGTTGGAGTGACACGAAACATTTCTTCTGGTTCCCCCTGGTCGGCTTTGGCTGCCTGTGCGTAAGTACGGCAGCGTTTGGGGCAGGTCCTGTAGAGGTGACTTGCCTCGCCACACAGGTTGCAACACTTGGCCTGTTTGCAGTCTTTTGTCTGGTGCCCTTCCTGTTTGCAGATCTTGCAGAGGGAGGCGCTGCAGTTGGCCGCCACATGACCAGCCTTGCCGCATGAGCGACAATGCTTGGGTTGCCCAGCGTAGACCAGGTAGCCCCGGTTTCCCCCGATAGCGAAACTGGAAGGAGGGTGGAAAATGGCTCCCTTACCATCGGTCTTTAGCGTGACCTTAAACAGGCGTTTGCCTGTCCAGATCCCCAAGTCGTCTCGAATCTCGGTGCCGCTCCCCACCTTATCGAAGTACCTGGTGAGGAAGGTGACCACGTCGGCGACAGGGACGAAGGGGTTGTACACATGCACCATCACCTCACGTTCCCGTTGCAACGGCAGAGAGAAGTGCGGCTCCGCCGTCAGGATCTTCATCTCCGGCAGGTCTCTCTTCTCCTCGAACACCCTCAGGAGCCGGACGCAGTCTGCCACCCGCTTGAACGTCACGTCAAAATAACCGCCTTTGCGGGAGTCGTGCAGGGTGAAGATCTCCGTAGCTTGGAAGCCGCACGCCTTCAACAGGATCCTCCTGGTGAAGAAGCCCCGATCCATAGGTGATCCTCCTTCGCTGTGGTTCACCGTGACTCGGACGGTGATAGGTAACCCACGGTATGGATTTCGATTGCGATTGGTTATAGCCCTTCCATCCCGACCTTGCCTTGGTAGGACCATGGTGTCGCCCCTGCAACACTTGATCTTAGCCAAAAGGCCGAGAAGCGATTCCATTCGCCTTCCTTGTTACCTGCTGTACCTGCATACTAGCTTTCAGCGATTCGTGCGCGAGGACACCCAGATCCCTCTGTGCTGAAGCATTTCTGAAGTTTCTCTCCATTTGAATAATAAGTCGCCTTTTTATTCTTCTGACCAAAATGGATAACCGCACACTTATTAAACTTATTTAACTTAGTTAAACTCCATCTGCCAAATTTTGGCCCATTCACCTAACCTGTCCATATCCATTTGTAAATTTCTTATTTCTTCATTGCAACTTACTTTCCCACCTATTTTGGTGTCATCTGCAAATTTAGCTATAGTACCTTCTACTCCTGAATCCAAGTAAATAGTTGGGGCCCGAGGACCGAACCCTGTGGCACCCCACTAGTTACAGCTTGGCATCCACAAAAGACCCATTTATCTTGACTCTCTGCTTTCTGTTGGTTAGCCAATCCTCTATCCAAGCTAATATATTACCCTTAGCTGCGTGTGATCTTATCTTGTGTATTAATCTTTTGTGCGGCACCTTATCAAATGCCTTCTGGAAGTCCAGACATACTACATCTACAGGATCCCCGTTATCCACTTTGCTTGTCACATCTTCAAAGAACTCTAGCAAATTAGTCAAACACGATTTACTCTTCGTAAAGCCATGCCGACTCTGAGGGATTGCATTTTGACTTGCATTTTAGGAAGGTAGTGGAGGCATTGGAGAGAGTGCAGAAGAGGTTTACGAGTTTGGTTCCAGGGGCGAGGAAGTTGAGTTATGAAGTAAGATTGGAGAAGTTGGGACTGTATTCCTTGGGGAAAAGAAGTCTGAGAGGAGACTTGATAGAGGTATTGAAAATCATGAGGGGTCTGGAGAGAGTAGATAGGGAGAAACTGTTTGCACCGGGGCAAGGATCGAGAAGGAGAGGGCACAGGTTTAAAGTAACTGGCAAAAGAAGCAAAAGCGATAGGAGCAGCGAGCGGTCAGGGTCTGGAATGCACCACCTGATAGCGCGGCGGAGGCAGGTTCAATTGAAGAGGGAATGAGATGATTATTTGAAAAGAAAGCATGTGCCGGGTTACGTGGAGAAGGCAGGAGAAAGGCACGAGGTGAAATGTTCACCGGGAGAGCTGGTGCAGGCACGACGGGCGGAATGGGCTCCTTGTGCAATGTAAGGATTGTGTGAATGTGGATGTAGAGGTTTCGGAGTAGCTGTGTAAAGTGTGTGAGCTTTGAGGTGTGAGTTTTGATTGTTGCTGTGTCAGCAGCAGCAGCGGCAGCGGCAGCAGAGAGCTGGTTTAAAATGTTGTGAGGCGAAAGGTGCAGCTGAGAGAGTGTTTGAGAGGTGTATTTGCAAGTGAAAGCTGTTTTTGTATAAGTGAGGTAGAGTGTTTGTGAGATGAGAGTGCTGTCTGTGAGTGTTGGGTGAGCGTGCGTGTTTTTTGTGTGTAGCTGCTGCGGGTGAGTGAGTGAGAGAGAGAGAGAGAGAGAGAGAAGAAAGAAAGTTGGATAAAAACAAAAAGCTAAAAGCTACTGCGGATGCTGGAAATCCAAAACAAAATAAAAACAGAATTACCTGGAAAAACTCAGCAAGTCTGGCAGCATCGGCGGAGAAGAAACCAGTCAACGTTTCGAGCCCTCATGGCCCTTCAGCAGAACTGAAGCATAGTTTCAACAAGGGAGAAATATAAATTGGTTTAAGGTGGGTGGGGGGGGAAGAGACATACTGAGGGTGTAGTGTGAGCAGATAATCAAAAGATGTCAGAGACAAAAGGGTCAAAGAGGTGTTGAAGGTGGTGGTCTTTGTCTGAGAAAAGTGCTAATTAAGAATGCAAGACAGGATATTCAAAGTACAGCTCTAGTGGGGGTGGGGTGGAAAGACTAAAGACCTTTAGTCTTTCCACCCCACCCCCACTAGAGCTGTACTTTGAATATCCTGTCTTGCATTCTTAATTAGCACTTTTCTCAGACAAAGACCACCACCTTCAACACCTCTTTGACCCTTTTGTCTCTGACATCTTTTGATTATCTGCTCACACCACACCCTCAATGTGTCTCTTCCCCCCCACCCACCTTAAACCAATTTATATTTCTCCCTTGTTGAAACTATGCTTCAGTTCTGCTGAAGGGCCATGAGGGCTCGAAACGTTGACTGATTTCTTCTCCGCCGATGCTGCCAGACTTGCTGAGTTTTTCCAAAGAAAGTTGGATTTTGGAACATGTACATGTTGAGAAGTAAAGAAAGCAGATGTTTGTAAGAAAACTATTTTTAGCATTGAAAATCCCCTGGAAAGGGGAGGGTGCACCGTTCCCAGAGATACTGCAATACCGGGTCGATGCGTGGAGTGGACGGAGCAAGCCCCTATTCCATCTCCCTGCTCCAAAAATCAATTTAATATATGGTCCCCAGATAAGGGACGTATCAGATATTAAACTGATAAGAACAGATTTTTTTTTTTTTTTTTGTAAAAATATACTTTATTCATAAAAAATCTTCAATCACATTCAAAACCATTTCAAAAACAACATTACAAGGGTACAATCCAGGTTAAACTTTTACAAAATGTATCACCAGGTGCATCAGTACAAACAATATTACAATCATTTACAGCCTTTCATTTTGATCTGTACAGCCCGAGGGGCTCTAAACAGTTCCCAGTCTCTCGGTGCGCTGTGGTAGAAAGGTCTTAGACAGCGACCCTTCCCCATTGCGCCTTGGCGGCAGCTGCCCCAAGCTTTAGTGCGTCCCTCAGCACGTAGTCCTGGACTTTGGATTGTGCCAGTCCGCAACAATCGGTCGGGGACAACTCTTTGTGCTGGAAGACCAACAAGTTTCGGGCAGACCAAAGCGCGTCTTTCACCGAGTTGATGATCCTCCAGCTGCAGTTGATGTTTGTCTCGGTGTGTGTCCCTGGGAACAGCCCGTAGAGCACAGAGTCCTGTGTCACAGAACTGCTCGGGATGAACCTCGACAGCAACCACTGCATCTCTCTCCAGACTTTCTTTGCAAAGGCACAATCCACAAGGAGGTGAACAACGGTCTCTTCCCCACCACAGCCACCTCGAGGGCATCGTGCAGAGGGGGTGAGACTCCTGGCGTGTAGGAAGGATCTGTCGGGGAGGGCCTTTCTCACCACCAGCCAAGCTACGTCTTGGTGCTTGTTGGAAAGTTCTGGCGATGAGGCATTCTGCCAAATGACTTTGACAGTCTGCTCGGGGAACCATCCCACAGGGTCCACCCTCTCCTTATCCCTCAGGGCCTCTAGGACGTTACGTGCTGACCACTGCCTGATGGACTTGTGGTCAAAGGTGTTTTCCTGCATAAATTTTTCCACCAGGGACAGGTGGTACGGCACGGTCCAACTACTTGGAGCGTTCCGCGGCAGCGTGGCCAGACCCATCCTTCGCAACACCGGGGACAGGTAGAACCTCAGCACGTAGTGACACTTGGTGTTTGCGTACTGAGAGTCTACGCACCGCTTGATGCAGCCACACACAAAGGTGGCCATCAGTATGAGGGCGATGTTGGGCACGTTTTTTCCCCCTTTATCTAGAGGCTTGTACATCGCGTCCCTGCAGACACGATCCATTTTCGACCTCCAGATAAAGCGGAAGATGGCTCGAGTGATCGCCATCGCGCAGGAGTGTGGAATGGGCCAGACCTGCGCCACGTACAGCAACAGCGAGAGTACCTCACACCTGATGACCAGGTTCTTACCCGCAATGGAGAGGGAGCGTCGCTCCCACATGCCCAGTTTCCTTTTCACCATAGCCACTCGCTCCTTCCAGTTTCTAACGCATGCCCCGGTCCCTCCGAACCATATCCCCAGCACCTTCAGGCCGTCAGCCCTGACAGTGAAGGGGACAAAGGATCGGTCAGCCCAGTTCCCAAAGAACATGGCCTCGCTCTTCCCACGATTTACCTTGGCTCCCGAGGCCAGTTCGAACTGGTCGCAGACGTGCATCAGTCTGCGCACCGACAGCGGATCCGAGCAGAAGACGGCGACGTCGTCCATGTACAGGGAGGCTTTTACCTGAGTGCCTCCACTGCCTGGGATCGTCACTCCTCTTATGCCCGGATCCTTCCTGATGGACTCGGCAAAGGGTTCTATGCAGCACACGAAAAGGACAGGCGAGAGAGGGCAGCCCTGCCTGACTCCAGATTTAATCGGAAAGCTATCTGTTTCCCACCCATTGATTGAGACTGCGCTACTGATGTTAGTGTAGAGCAGTTGGATCCAATTTCGAATTCCCTCCCCAAACCCCATTTTGGAGAGCACATCCCCCATGTAGGTGTGCGATATTCTGTCAAAGGCCTTCTCCTGATCCAAGCTGATGAGGCAGGTATCCACACCCCTGTCCTGTACATAGGCAATCGTATCCCTGAGCAGCGCCAGGCTGTCAGAGATCTTCCTGCCTGGCACAGAGCAGGTCTGGTCAGGGTGAATCACCAATTCCAGAGCGGATTTGACCCGGTTGGCGATGACCTTGGACAGAATCTTATAGTCCATATTCAACAGTGAAATGGGTCGCCAATTTCTAATTTCCTCCCTTTCCCCCTTCTGCTTGTAGATGAGGGTGATGATGCCTTTCCTCATGGATTCTGACATGCTGCCGGCCAGGAGCATACTCTCGTACACTTCTAGCAGGTCTGGGCCGATCAAGTCCCACAGAGCCGAATACAACTCCGCCGGCAGGCCGTCGCTTCCGGGGGTTTTACTCTTCTCGAAGGACTCGAGGGCCTTAGTCAGTTCGTCAGGAGTTAGCGGTTTGTCTAGGCTCTCCCGCGTACTGTGGTCTAGGACCTCCGTGATAGAGGACAGGAAGGACTGGGAGGCCGTGCTGTCCGTGGGCTTCACGTCATACAGTCCGGCATAAAAGGATTTGCTGATCCTCAGAATGTCGGACCGTGATGACTTTACTGAGCCGTCTTCTTCCTTCAGGCTGCTGATCACAGAGCGCTCTCTGTGTACCTTTTGGAAGAAGAAACGTGAGCACGTCTCATCCTGCTCCACGGAGCGGACTCTGGAACGGAAGATGATCTTGGAGGCCTCCGAGGCAAAGTGCGAGGCTTGCTGGCCCTTCACCTCTTGGAGCTCCTCCTTGACATCGACCCCCATCGACTGCAGCCGGAGCAGATTCTGCATCTTTTCCTGGAGTCGGGACATTTCCCTCTGTTCCTTTCTAGCTTTCTGGGTGCCTTTGAGGATGAAAAACCTCTTGATGCTTCCCTTGATCACTTCCCACCAGTGTGTCAGGGACTCAAAGAGGGGTTTCACGGTTCTCCAACCTTTGTAATCCCTCTTGAGCTCCTCAATGTTCTCTGGGGTCAGCAGTTGCACATTTAGCTTCCATGCCCCCCTGCCCACCCTCAGGTCTTCCTCCAAGTGGCAGTCCGCCAGTAGGAGGCAGTGGTCAGAGAAGAACACCGGCTTGACCTCGGTGGATCTGACTGTGAATGCACGGGACACAAACAGGAAGTCTATCCTGGAACGAATGGACCCGTCTGGCCGCGACCAGGTGTATCTACGCTGCGCTCCGTCTGCAGGGTTGCTGAAGACGTCGTGCAGCTTGGCATCCTTAACTGTTTCCATCAGGGATCTGGACGTAGCGTCCAATCTGCTTCCGGCCCTGCCGGATCGTCCAGCCGCATCGATGATGCAGTTGAAGTCCCCGCCCAGAATGACCGGCCTGGAGGTCGCCAGCAGCAGTGGGAGCTGCTGAAAAACCTCCAGCCGCTCAGCCCCTTGTGCCGGGCCGTACACGTTAATTAACCGGAGTGGAGCGTTCTTGTACATTACGTCTGCTACCAGGAGTCGCCCGCCCACCACCTCCTTGACCTCGGAGACGGTGAAGTTGCCTCCCCGCAGCAGAATACCCAGGCCGGAGGAACGAGAGTCCTTTCCGCCCGACCAGATCGATGGCCCGTGGGACCACCATCGTGACCATTGCCTGTAGGAGCTGAGGTGCGGTATCGCACACTCCTGCAGAAACAACAGGTCAGCTTTGACCTTGGCTAGGTAGTCCAAGGTCGCAACACATCGCGTAGTAGATTTAATGCTACGCACATTTATGGATACAATCTTTAAACCCATATTAAAGCATTTATTCTCCTACCAAACCCACTGTCTCTGAGAGTCCCAGACCTTTAGTCTGCTCCTTCATACCCGTAGTGAGCTCAAATTCCTTCACTTTGGATGGGCTGAGGTAGATCTCCTTGGCCGTGTTCTGCTCCAGTGGCATCTGGAGGTTCACGTAGTGAGCGGGTTTTGAGGTGACCTTTGCTGGAGAAGCTTCTCCAAAACTCACCCCCTCTGGGGGGTTGCTGTTCCCGGCTTCCTGGAGATGGGGTGCGATGATTGCCTCACTGCTCCCAGATTCCAGGGGCTGTGGTGCACTGGCCTCCTCAGGTTGCAGGCCAAGTTGGGGTGCGCTGGGCTCCTTGTTGTCTCCAATTTTCTGGAGCTCGGGTGTCTCGTCCTCCAACGCCCTGGAGCTTTGCCGCCTCTTCTGTCGGTGCCGCTCTGGCACTTCATCATCCGAAGAGCTGCTGCCCTTGTCATCCGTGTCGGATGGGAGACGCCTCTTGCCGCTTCTCTGGGAAACGCCTTTGCTTCTTCTTCGCTCCCTCTTACTTTTCTTGTTCTTCACCGTCCGCCACTCCCCCTGCTGCTTTTCCACTGCTGCCTCCTCCTCCATTGATTCGTTGTCCTGAGGGCTGGAAGGTTCAGGGGGTAGTGCTGTTGATTGGCTCTCTGTTGCCTCAATCTCTTTCTCCACCTTGTCTCTCTCTGTGTCCTCCTTTGTCCCGTTGAGCTCCCTGGGGGCCTTGGTGGTTGGAGTGACACGAAACATTTCTTCTGCTTCCCCGTGGTCGGCTTTGGCTGCCTGTGCGTAAGTACGGCAGCGTTTGGGGCAGGTCCTGTAGAGGTGACTTGCCTCGCCACACAGGTTGCAGCACTTGGCCTGTTTGCAGTCTTTTGTCTGGTGCCCTTCCTGTTTGCAGATCTTGCAGAGGGAGGCGCTGCAGTTGGCCGCCACATGACCAGCCTTGCCGCATGAGCGACAATGCTTGGGTTGCCCAGCGTAGACCAGGTAGCCACGGTTTCCCCCGATAGCGAAACTGGAAGGAGGGTGGAAAATGGCTCCCTTACCATCGGTCTTTAGCGTGACCTTAAACAGGCGTTTGCCTGTCCAGATCCCCAAGTCGTCTCGAATCTCAGTGCCGCTCCCCACCTTATCGAAGTACCTGGTGAGGAAGGTGACCACGTCGGCGACAGGGACGAAGGGGTTGTACACATGCACCATCACCTCACGTTCCCGTTGCAACGGCAGAGAAAAGTGCGGCTCCGCCGTCAGGATCTTCATCTCCGGCAGGTCTCTCTTCTCCTCGAACACCCTCAGGAGCCGGACGCAGTCTGCCACCCGCTTGAACGTCACGTCAAAATAACCGCCTTTGCGGGAGTCGTGCAGGGTGAAGATCTCCGTAGCTTGGAAGCCGCACGCCTTCAACAGGATCCTCCTGGTGAAGAAGCCCCGATCCATAGGTGATCCTCCTTCGCTGTGGTTCACCGTGACTCGGACGGTGATAGGTAACCCACGGTATGGATTTCGATTGCGATTGGTTATAGCCCTTCCATCCCGACCTTGCCTTGGTAGGACCATGGTGTCGCCCCTGCAACACTTGATCTTAGCCAAAAGGCCGAGAAGCGATTCCATTCGCCTTCCTTGTTACCTGCTGTACCTGCATACTAGCTTTCAGCGATTCGTGCGCGAGGACACCCAGATCCCTCTGTGCTGAAGCATTTCTGAAGTTTCTCTCCATTTGAATAATAAGTCGCCTTTTTATTCTTCTGACCAAAATGGATAACCGCACACTTATTAAACTTATTTAACTTAGTTAAACTCCATCTGCCAAATTTTGGCCCATTCACCTAACCTGTCCATATCCATTTGTAAATTTCTTATTTCTTCATTGCAACTTACTTTCCCACCTATTTTGGTGTCATCTGCAAATTTAGCTATAGTACCTTCTACTCCTGAATCCAAGTAAATAGTTGGGGCCCGAGGACCGAACCCTGTGGCACCCCACTAGTTACAGCTTGGCATCCACAAAAGACCCATTTATCTTGACTCTCTGCTTTCTGTTGGTTAGCCAATCCTCTATCCAAGCTAATATATTACCCTTAGCTGCGTGTGATCTTATCTTGTGTATTAATCTTTTGTGCGGCACCTTATCAAATGCCTTCTGGAAGTCCAGACATACTACATCTACAGGATCCCCGTTATCCACTTTGCTTGTCACATCTTCAAAGAACTCTAGCAAATTAGTCAAACACGATTTACTCTTCGTAAAGCCATGCCGACTCTGAGGGATTGCATTTTGACTTGCATTTTAGGAAGGTAGTGGAGGCATTGGAGAGAGTGCAGAAGAGGTTTACGAGTTTGGTTCCAGGGGCGAGGAAGTTGAGTTATGAAGTAAGATTGGAGAAGTTGGGACTGTATTCCTTGGGGAAAAGAAGTCTGAGAGGAGACTTGATAGAGGTATTGAAAATCATGAGGGGTCTGGAGAGAGTAGATAGGGAGAAACTGTTTGCACCGGGGCAAGGATCGAGAAGGAGAGGGCACAGGTTTAAAGTAACTGGCAAAAGAAGCAAAAGCGATAGGAGCAGCGAGCGGTCAGGGTCTGGAATGCACCACCTGATAGCGCGGCGGAGGCAGGTTCAATTGAAGAGGGAATGAGATGATTATTTGAAAAGAAAGCATGTGCCGGGTTACGTGGAGAAGGCAGGAGAAAGGCACGAGGTGAAATGTTCACCGGGAGAGCTGGTGCAGGCACGACGGGCGGAATGGGCTCCTTGTGCAATGTAAGGATTGTGTGAATGTGGATGTAGAGGTTTCGGAGTAGCTGTGTAAAGTGTGTGAGCTTTGAGGTGTGAGTTTTGATTGTTGCTGTGTCAGCAGCAGCAGCGGCAGCGGCAGCAGAGAGCTGGTTTAAAATGTTGTGAGGCGAAAGGTGCAGCTGAGAGAGTGTTTGAGAGGTGTATTTGCAAGTGAAAGCTGTTTTTGTATAAGTGAGGTAGAGTGTTTGTGAGATGAGAGTGCTGTCTGTGAGTGTTGGGTGAGCGTGCGTGTTTTTTGTGTGTAGCTGCTGCGGGTGAGTGAGTGAGAGAGAGAGAGAGAGAGAGAGAGAGAAAGAAAGAAAGTTGGATAAAAACAAAAAGCTAAAAGCTACTGCGGATGCTGGAAATCCAAAACAAAATAAAAACAGAATTACCTGGAAAAACTCAGCAAGTCTGGCAGCATCGGCGGAGAAGAAACCAGTCAACGTTTCGAGCCCTCATGGCCCTTCAGCAGAACTGAAGCATAGTTTCAACAAGGGAGAAATATAAATTGGTTTAAGGTGGGTGGGGGGGGAAGAGACACATTGAGGGTGTAGTGTGAGCAGATAATCAAAAGATGTCAGAGACAAAAGGGTCAAAGAGGTGTTGAAGGTGGTGGTCTTTGTCTGAGAAAAGTGCTAATTAAGAATGCAAGACAGGATATTCAAAGTACAGCTCTAGTGGGGGTGGGGTGGAAAGACTAAAGACCTTTAGTCTTTCCACCCCACCCCCACTAGAGCTGTACTTTGAATATCCTGTCTTGCATTCTTAATTAGCACTTTTCTCAGACAAAGACCACCACCTTCAACACCTCTTTGACCCTTTTGTCTCTGACATCTTTTGATTATCTGCTCACACCACACCCTCAATGTGTCTCTTCCCCCCCACCCACCTTAAACCAATTTATATTTCTCCCTTGTTGAAACTATGCTTCAGTTCTGCTGAAGGGCCATGAGGGCTCGAAACGTTGACTGATTTCTTCTCGGCCGATGCTGCCAGACTTGCTGAGTTTTTCCAAAGAAAGTTGGATTTTGGACCATGTACATGTTGAGAAGTAAAGAAAGCAGATGTTTGTAAGAAAACTATTTTTAGCATTGAAAATCCCCTGGAAAGGGGAGGGTGCACCGTTCCCAGAGATACTGCAATACCGGGTCGATGCGTGGAGTGGACGGAGCAAGCCCCTATTCCATCTCCCTGCTCCAAAAATCAATTTAATATATGGTCCCCAGATAAGGGACGTATCAGATATTAAACTGATAAGAACAGATTTTTTTTTTTTTTTTTTTTTTTTGTAAAAATATACTTTATTCATAAAAATCTTCAATCACATTCAAAACCATTTCAAAAACAACATTACAAGGGTACAATCCAGGTTAAACTTTTACAAAATGTATCACCAGGTGCTTCAGTACAAACAATATTACAGTCATTTACAGCCTTTCATTTTGATCTGTACAGCCCGAGGGGCTCTAAACAGTTCCCAGTCTCTCGGTGCGCTGTGGTAGAAAGGTCTTAGACAGCGACCCTTCCCCATTGCGCCTTTGCGGCAGCTGCCCCAAGCTTTAGTGCGTCCCTCAGCACGTAGTCCTGGACTTTGGATTGTGCCAGTCCGCAACAATCGGTCGGGGACCACTCTTTGTGCTGGAAGACCAACAAGTTTCGGGCAGACCAAAGCGCGTCTTTCACCGAGTTGATGATCCTCCAGCTGCAGTTGATGTTTGTCTCGGTGTGTGTCCCTGGGAACAGCCCGTAGAGCACAGAGTCCTGTGTCACAGAACTGCTCGGGATGAACCTCGACAGCAACCACTGCATCTCTCTCCAGACTTTCTTTGCAAAGGCACAATCCACAAGGAGGTGAACAACGGTCTCTTCCCCACCACAGCCACCTCGGGGGCATCGTGCAGAGGGGGTGAGACTCCTGGCGTGTAGGAAGGATCTGACGGGGAGGGCCTTTCTCACCACCAGCCAAACTACGTCTTGGTGCTTGTTGGAAAGTTCTGGCGATGAGGCATTCTGCCAAATGACTTTGACAGTCTGCTCGGGGAACCATCCCACAGGGTCCACCCTCTCCTTATCCCTCAGGGCCTCTAGGACGTTACGTGCTGACCACTGCCTGATGGACTTGTGGTCAAAGGTGTTTTTCTGCATAAATTTTTCCACCAGGGACAGGTGGTACGGCACGGTCCAACTACTTGGAGCGTTCCGCGGCAGCGTGGCCAGACCCATCCTTCGCAACACCGGGGACAGGTAGAACCTCAGCACGTAGTGACACTTGGTGTTTGCGTACTGAGGGTCTACGCACCGCTTGATGCAGCCGCACACAAAGGTGGCCATCAGTATGAGGGCGATGTTGGGCACGTTTTTTCCCCCTTTATCTAGAGGCTTGTACATCGCGTCCCTGCAGACACGATCCATTTTCGACCTCCAGATAAAGCGGAAGATGGCTCGAGTGATCGCCATCGCGCAGGAGTGTGGAATGGGCCAGACCTGCGCCACGTACAGCAACAGCGAGAGTACCTCACACCTGATGACCAGGTTCTTACCCGCAATGGAGAGGGAGCGTCGCTCCCACATGCCCAGTTTCCTTTTCACCATAGCCACTCGCTCCTTCCAGTTTCTAACGCATGCCCCGGTCCCTCCGAACCATATCCCCAGCACCTTCAGGCCGTCAGCCCTGACAGTGAAGGGGACAAAGGATCGGTCAGCCCACTTCCCAAAGAACATGGCCTCGCTCTTCCCACGATTTACCTTGGCTCCCGAGGCCAGTTCGAACTGGTCGCAGACGTGCATCAGTCTGCGCACCGACAGCGGATCCGAGCAGAAGACGGCGACGTCGTCCATGTACAGGGAGGCTTTTACCTGAGTGCCTCCACTGCCTGGGATCGTCACTCCTCTTATGCCCGGATCCTTCCTGATGGACTCGGCAAAGGGTTCTATGCAGCACACAAAAAGGACAGGCGAGAGAGGGCAGCCCTGCCTGACTCCAGATTTAATCGGAAAGCTATCTGTTTCCCACCCATTGATTGAGACTGCGCTACTGATGTTAGTGTAGAGCAGTTGGATCCAATTTCGAATTCCCTCCCCAAACCCCATTTTGGAGAGCACATCCCCCATGTAGGTGTGCGATATTCTGTCAAAGGCCTTCTCCTGATCCAAGCTGATGAGGCAGGTATCCACACCCCTGTCCTGTACATAGGCAATCGTATCCCTGAGCAGCGCCAGGCTGTCAGAGATCTTCCTGCCTGGCACAGAGCAGGTCTGGTCAGGGTGAATCACCAATTCCAGAGCGGATTTGACCCGGTTGGCGATGACCTTGGACAGAATCTTATAGTCCATATTCAACAGTGAAATGGGTCGCCAATTTCTAATTTCCTCCCTTTCCCCCTTGTGCTTGTAGATGAGGGTGATGATGCCTTTCCTCATGGATTCTGACATGCTGCCGGCCAGGAGCATACTCTCGTACACTTCTAGCAGGTCTGGGCCGATCAAGTCCCACAGAGCCGAATACAACTCCGCCGGCAGGCCGTCGCTTCCGGGGGTTTTACTCTTCTCGAAGGACTCGAGGGCCTTAGTCAGTTCGTCAGGGGTTAGCGGTTTGTCTAGGCTCTCCCGCGTACTGTGGTCTAGGACCTCCGTGATAGAGGACAGGAAGGACTGGGAGGCCGTGCTGTCCGTGGGCTTCACGTCATACAGTCCGGCATAAAAGGATTTGCTGATCCTCAGAATGTCGGACCGTGATGACTTTACTGAGCCGTCTTCTTCCTTCAGGCTGCTGATCACAGAGCGCTCTCTGTGTACCTTTTGGAAGAAGAAACGTGAGCACGTCTCATCCTGCAGAACAGATTTTTTTTTTTTTTTTTTTTTTGTAAAAATATACTTTATTCATAAAAATCTTCAATCACATTCAAAACCATTTCAAAAACAACATTACAAGGGTACAATCCAGGTTAAACTTTTACAAAATGTATCACCAGGTGCATCAGTACAAACACTATTACAGTCATTTACAGCCTTTCATTTTGATCTGTACAGCCCGAGGGGCTCTAAACAGTTCCCAGTCTCTCGGTGCGCTGTGGTAGAAAGGTCTTAGACAGCGACCCTTCCCCATTGCGCCTTTGCGGCAGCTGCCCCAAGCTTTAGTGCGTCCCTCAGCACGTAGTCCTGGACTTTGGATTGTGCCAGTCCGCAACAATCGGTCGGGGACAACTCTTTGTGCTGGAAGACCAACAAGTTTCGGGCAGACCAAAGCGCGTCTTTCACCGAGTTGATGATCCTCCAGCTGCAGTTGATGTTTGTCTCGGTGTGTGTCCCTGGGAACAGCCCGTAGAGCACAGAGTCCTGTGTCACAGAACTGCTCGGGATGAACCTCGACAGCAACCACTGCATCTCTCTCCAGACTTTCTTTGCAAAGGCACAATCCACAAGGAGGTGAACAACGGTCTCTTCCCCACCACAGCCACCTCGAGGGCATCGTGCAGAGGGGGTGAGACTCCTGGCGTGTAGGAAGGATCTGACGGGGAGGGCCTTTCTCACCACCAGCCAAGCTACGTCTTGGTGCTTGTTGGAAAGTTCTGGCGATGAGGCATTCTGCCAAATGACTTTGACAGTCTGCTCGGGGAACCATCCCACAGGGTCCACCCTCTCCTTATCCCTCAGGGCCTCTAGGACGTTACGTGCTGACCACTGCCTGATGGACTTGTGGTCAAAGGTGTTTTTCTGCATAAATTTTTCCACCAGGGACAGGTGGTACGGCACGGTCCAACTACTTGGAGCGTTCCGCGGCAGCGTGGCCAGACCCATCCTTCGCAACACCGGGGACAGGTAGAACCTCTGCACGTAGTGACACTTGGTGTTTGCGTACTGAGGGTCTACGCACCGCTTGATGCAGCCACACACAAAGGTGGCCATCAGTATGAGGGCGATGTTGGGCACGTTTTTTCCCCCTTTATCTAGAGGCTTGTACATCGCGTCCCTGCAGACACGATCCATTTTCGACCTCCAGATAAAGCGGAAGATGGCTCGAGTGATCGCCATCGCGCAGGAGTGTGGAATGGGCCAGACCTGCGCCACGTACAGCAACAGCGAGAGTACCTCACACCTGATGACCAGGTTCTTACCCGCAATGGAGAGGGAGCGTCGCTCCCACATGCCCAGTTTCCTTTTCACCATAGCCACTCGCTCCTTCCAGTTTCTAACGCATGCCCCGGTCCCTCCGAACCATATCCCCAGCACCTTCAGGCCGTCAGCCCTGACAGTGAAGGGGACAAAGGATCGGTCAGCCCAGTTCCCAAAGAACATGGCCTCGCTCTTCCCACGATTTACCTTGGCTCCCGAGGCCAGTTCGAACTGGTCGCAGATGTGCATCAGTCTGCGCACCGACAGCGGATCCGAGCAGAAAACGGCGACGTCGTCCATGTACAGGGAGGCTTTTACCTGAGTGCCTCCACTGCCTGGGATCGTCACTCCTCTTATGCCCGGATCCTTCCTGATGGACTCGGCAAAGGGTTCTATGCAGCACACAAAAAGGACAGGCGAGAGAGGGCAGCCCTGCCTGACTCCAGATTTAATCGGAAAGCTATCTGTTTCCCACCCATTGATTGAGACTGCGCTACTGATGTTAGTGTAGAGCAGTTGGATCCAATTTCGAATTCCCTCCCCAAACCCCATTTTGGAGAGCGCATCCCCCATGTAGGTGTGCGATATTCTGTCAAAGGCCTTCTCCTGATCCAAGCTGATGAGGCAGGTATCCACACCCCTGTCCTGTACATAGGCAATCGTATCCCTGAGCAGCGCCAGGCTGTCAGAGATCTTCCTGCCTGGCACAGAGCAGGTCTGGTCAGGGTGAATCACCAATTCCAGAGCGGATTTGACCCGGTTGGCGATGACCTTGGACAGAATCTTATAGTCCATATTCAACAGTGAAATGGGTCGCCAATTTCTAATTTCCTCCCTTTCCCCCTTGTGCTTGTAGATGAGGGTGATGATGCCTTTCCTCATGGATTCTGACATGCTGCCGGCCAGGAGCATACTCTCGTACACTTCTAGCAGGTCTGGGCCGATCAAGTCCCACAGAGCCGAATACAACTCCGCCGGCAGGCCGTCGCTTCCGGGGGTTTTACTCTTCTCGAAGGACTCGAGGGCCTTAGTCAGTTCGTCAGGGGTTAGCGGTTTGTCTAGGCTCTCCCGCGTACTGTGGTCTAGGACCTCCGTGATAGAGGACAGGAAGGACTGGGAGGCCGTGCTGTCCGTGGGCTTCACGTCATACAGTCCGGCATAAAAGGATTTGCTGATCCTCAGAATGTCGGACCGTGATGACTTTACTGAGCCGTCTTCTTCCTTCAGGCTGCTGATCACAGAGCGCTCTCTGTGTACCTTTTGGAAGAAGAAACGTGAGCACGTCTCATCCTGCTCCACGGAGCGGACTCTGGAACGGAAGATGATCTTGGAGGCCTCCGAGGCAAAGTGCGAGGCTTGCTGGCCCTTCACCTCT